>NC_056749.1:355123867-355188867 GCF_019279795.1 Protopterus annectens
ATGCACTCAACTTGTTAAACTGTAGCTCAGCTATAGGCACATCTGACATTTTTTATTATTTTGTTATCTCACATTTCTTCAAAATAAATGGCCCATTTCATTAAATTTTACATAAAATATAATCTTATATGTGTACATATATGTCAGGGACTTGTTTAGTGCTAATTTCACTCAAAATAAAAATTGATGTTGGGGAGGCTCGAACCATGACTGCCTGCTTTTCAGCCGAAGTCTCTACCGCTAAGCTATTGCTTCTTGGCTTACTTTGCATATGTAGTTCTTATATGCTTTTCCACTGACTGCTAACTGTGGCTAAGCTGGGCACTCCTGCAAGCAGCGCACTCACGGGCAAACATCTTCACAATTTAAAAAAAATATATAACATGTTCATTTATATATTTTATGTTCATAGTCTGTGGGGGCATATGTTGTGTTGTGTTTATTCACATTTACACAGACTCTGTCATGGAGGTTTACTTTCGGGACTTTTACTCTTCAGGGGGCGTGTCCGTTTGCAGGGCTCAGCCTACGGACACGCCCCCTACTGTCTTCCACGGACCGTGTAAGCCTTAGGTGTGATTCAGCATGCCCTCATGCATATGCATGACATGCTGACATCACACCGTTTAACTGCAGCCTCCGTGTAAGCCTTGTAACTCTTACACGGAGGCTTCGTGAATCCTGCCCAATGTCTTTCTGTAAAGTTACTTCTTCAAGGTTTCACATCAGTTCGAATACAATAGCAGATTCAGTCTTCTAATACACATCTTTTTTCACTGTTACACTTTCCCACCAGCTGCATGCTATCTTAGTAACACATATACAAGGCCAAATCATCCTAGCAGGAAAGAGCAGAAGATTTCATTATTTCACAAATTTAATTTCCTGACCCAGCAGATAATCACTTGTGAAAAGCATAAACATTAAAACTTGGTAAGCTAGCAACTGCCAGGGTTGGAGGTCAATTTGCTACAAGCCACACTGCAGTTTCAAAACTACTTGCAATTACACATAAATTTATCCTTTCTGTTATATGATTAATAGAATAAAATGCATTACATACTACTTTATTTTTAACCTAGCATTTCACATATATTCAAATACATATTTTTCTAACATTACTGTAGCTTTATTTGCATGCATGTTTGCTTGCAGTTACCCTGGAACACTGATCCCACCTGCAATGCAGATTTACAGGGCTTCTGTGGACTCCTAGTGACATCTGCATAGCTTACTATATGTATGTCCATGTCTCACTTGACAAGAACGTCACTGTTTATCCTGTTCACATGTACGTTGCCTGTGACACTTTGCATATGACTTACCTGGCATTTGACCAGGTGAGCAGTCATATTTGCCAGTGCTAACTAATCACATACACTACACCCTCACATACTCACCTTCTGTACCTTGTTCCCCATTGGCCCTATGTGCTGCTAATCACCATGGCAATCACAATACTATGGTAGCATGTGCATAGGTCACTTGTCAGTCACCTCTATGGTACAGTTGTGGAATATGTGGGTCATGTGGCAATGTCACCGCTGCCACATGTACACAGTCAACCCTCTCCCCTACACATGGACGTACAACACATGTATGAGATGCAACCACATAGCCAAACTGGGGAGTAAGCACTCTGAACCCAGTACTGGCATAACCTGTCAGGTGGCATGAAATACTACAGTGACTACAATACCAGTCTGATGTAGACCTACACTGACAGCAATCCAAACACATGAACACACTGGGCCATTCGTGGAGCCTCAGAATAGCATGCTGCCTGAGCAGCAGACACCTCTGCAGCTGGCACACAAGCATAAATTAAGCCGGAACACAGCACATGCAACACATAGCACACAAATCCTGTGTGCCAAACAGTCACAGCCTGTACGGCTAGACAACACACCTGCTACAGTTGTGTTAGGTACCTTTATTGTCCGGTACAGTGAGGTCCCACTCACCAGGCTGGACAAGGTGAAGGTCACAGTGATATGCCCGTGGGGACACTATGGTCCACCACATAACACAAGCATACAGGTCACTCAGAGGCATGGACACATATGACTCAGTCATTGTCCATGCCACTATGGCTGACCTGTGATGTATCTCCCTGGACTACATGATAGGGAACATAGAAGGGCTCACTGAGCATGTGGGACAGGCTGGTATGACCCTGACCTTGGTTGGCATCATACCCTCACCAAGAATGCTGAAGTATTACTGAATGCTGATGAATCACTGTAGCTACAACACCCTAGCTGTAAGGTTCCTAGCATGTAGTCACTGCATTGCTATGGAACAACTTGTTACCACTCCCACAACAGGTGAAAACATGCAGCACCTGCTCATCAGCAACATGTAGACTATATGCCCCAGACCAGATGTGTATCCCTCGCTGCTAGGATGATACCATATACAACTCACACTGTATATACACATACCACATGCAGCACCTGCACAGAAGACCACAGTCATAATGTTATCCAGTGCAAATACCATGTATTCACATGTGGCAGGCATCAGACATGGGAACTATTGAAGGTCACAGGTACATATGTGTATTTGTCACACACATACATCATCTGTGTCCATTGCCATTACTAGTTTAATCGATGTCATGCATTATTGTGAACAACAACCCACACACATGGGCATTCTGTGTGACAAAAACACACGTGGCATGTGTAGAATTCAAAGCCATAACTAACTGTACTATGACAGTAGTGAGAGACGAAGTAGCAGAGCATGCTATTTGCATTACTGGGAGATTTGCCCTCTTCTGCTGTACTTGTAGGGTGCTAACATCATCTCTGTGTAGAGATTGGAATATGCACCAGCTGGTGTGTTGTACTGGTTTCCAAAAGGATTAGTTCTCCCACACATGTAATTGCACAAACCCTACTTACACCAACCCCCACACACACTTGCCATTTGCAGGATTGAAACCCCTACCTAACTAGGTTATGATACACAAGATGGACACATTAGCGGAGCGTGCTATTTGCATTACTGGGAGGTTTCCCTTCTCCTGCTGTACTTATAGGGTGCTGACATCATCGGTGTTTAGAGAGGGGAATGTGCATCCTGTAGTGTGTTCTCCTAGTTGCCAAAAGGGACATTTCCCTCACACAGTATTGCACACACACTAATCCCCCTCACCCAAACACACCCACTTGCAGGATTCAAACCCCTACCTAACTATGTTATGACACACAAGACAGACGCATTAGCGGAGCTCGCTATTCGCATTACTGGGAGGTGTTCCTTCTCCTGCTGTACTTATAGGGTGCTGACATCATCAGTGTTTAGAAAGGGGAATGTGCATCCTGTAGTGTGTTCTCCTAGTTGCCAAAAGGGACATTTCCCTCACACAGAATTGCGCACACACTAACCCCCCCTCACCCAAACACACACACACTTGCCATTTGCAGGATTCAAACCCCTACCTGACTAGGTTATGACACACAAGATGGACACATTACCGGAACGCACTATTCACATTACTGGGAGGTTTCCCTTCTCCTGCTGTACTTATAGGATGCTGACATCATCAGTGTTTAGAAAGGGGAATGTGCATCCTGTAGTGTGTTCTCCTAGTTGCCAAAATGGACATTTCTCTCACACAGAATTGCACACACACCAACCCTGCTCACCCACACACACACACTGAGCATTTGCAGGATTCAAAACCCTACCTAACTATATTATGACACTTGAGGGAGACACATTAGCAGAGCACACTATCCGAATTACTGGGCATCTGTTCTGCATCTGCAGTATTTATAGGGTGCTGACATCATTATTTCCACAGAGGTATGTACGTGTAGTACTATCTGTCAGGTGGGGGATAGCATTTATATGCATTTGCAGCCACCTATTTCAGGGTCAGATATGCACATCAGCACTGGCAGGTTATGTTTTATACCATGCTTCGTGACCACAGGACCTGTAACACACAACACAACCAGTTCGGACCACCCCTCCCACATCCAGGACACACACTTTGCTTCCCTGGGAACAGTGCCAAGATATGAAGGTGTTCACATACACCATTCCAGTTGTTAACGTCAGGTACAGGTATATTGTGTGTGGGAACTACTCAGGCCTCTACAACATTACCCTACAGCCACTACAATTTGTGAGTCCATGTGCTATGGCAGAACCACTCACCACAGCCACAAGGGGAAATACATATTGCACCTGACCATCTGCAACTTGTGTACTCACTGTTCCACACCAGAGGTAGACCACCATTGTTGATATCTGCCCATACCCACCTTTCCCTGGACATCCATATCCCATCCCCACCCCCAGGCAAGGTTGTCACTGCAAACAAAGTGTATTTATCAAAAGCAGACTTTACACTTGTGAAGACTGGGGTGGAAGACTTCAAAGGACCCATGCTGGGGGAGTATACAGGCCACTCTGCATAATCCTTGACAATTGCATTCTATGAGCATGTGGAAGGTTTGCATTGATCATGCTATCCCAAACATACCTATGACTCCTCCACAACAGGACACCTGTCAGGTGTACACCAGCCATATATGAGCTGTCCAAAAGACAGAGTGAGCTAATACATTGCAGAGCAGTAGCCCACAGAGGGAGGACATCTCTGAACAGTACTGGCATGACACTTCAATCCCTCATAATCATCATGACAAAGTGTTGACAGTGAAATTGTCCAGACACTGCAGATAAGGCTCCCCTCAGTCTGTTATTGACACCCACTTACTGTTAGAGGTCCTCACCAACCCTCTTCCAGCACACACCAACAACATGGATGTGGCTTAGCAAATTCAAACCCTGGGATCTCCACTGTGTCCCTGCTTGATGGAGGCACAGCACACTAGCCTCACACGGTGCCTTATGTGACCTACTTTACAGTGGCACAGTAGCCTACTGTACTGGGGAGGCAGATGCCAAGCACATATCCTGTGGTAAGGCTGACACTGAGCAGTAGTGTTATTTGGCATTCCATTCTTCTTGGAGTCCATGTTGGACTCAGCCCAGGACACCATCTCATACCATTGATGCGGTGTGTTTTGCTTTGTAGATGCTGGCTGGGATAGATATTTTACATTTGGAGGGGGGGGGGTTGCCCTGCACCTGTCAGGTTGGATGTTGGCAATATGTGTGTGTGTTTGGTATGTTGTTTGTAATATTTGAGTGATTCAGAGCATATCTGTGAATTCCCAACAAGGTTCCTACCATCAGTTAAGAAAGCCTTGTGATTGTCCTTAGTGTCCTTTTTTGGTATTTGGTGAGACATTCATACTGTCCAGTGTCTTCAGGACAGCTGGGTGGGGTTCCTGTGTGTGATAGTGTAGTCTGTAGCATGCTACAGACTGTACAGCAGTTTTGCCTACGGTTAATTGCACATGGGTGTTCTCCGATGCTTCGTGCATTGTCAGTTACCTGGACGTGTGGGTGTCTGTGCTGAGAATGGATACTCCCCCTCCTTTTATGTTTTGGTCCAGGTTTTGGGGCCATAACACATGATATGAGGTATAACCTGGTAGTGCTGGTGTGCTGTCAGGAGCCTTGCTGCAGGTTTCTGTCACTGCACAGACATCAATGTTCTCCATACTGTGGAGGGCCTCGTGAGCATGCATATTGAGGTTTACATGTCTGGCATTGGTCAGCATTACCCTTATGTTTCATTCCACTTATGTTTCCTAGGGTGGTGGGTTAGTCTTTTCAGCCTTGCCTACGAAAAGCTCTATGGAGGTGGCAAAAGCCTAAACCAATATCCAGACGCCCAGGAGTAACAGGTGCAAGCCATCCCTAGAACAGCAGTGTGGCTTGTCAAGCATGACATCCCAAGCAGACAGACACTGGATCCCCTTGGAATGACACCAGTAATTGTGCCACTTGTTAAAGCTGATCATTCTATGTTTGTACTGTGGCATCATTCTTGGTGAGGGTAGGATGCTGCAAATGGTCAGTGTCGTACCGGCCTGGGCTACAAAATCGGAGAGCTCATCTATGTCTCTTTTCATGTAGTCTGGGGAGGTACATCTCAGGTCATTCACGCCAGCATGGACAATGACTGCATCATATTTGTACTTGCTTTGGGGTGACCCGCGTACTTGTGTTATGTGGTGTATTGTAGCAGCCTACAGGCAGCTTACTGTACCCTTTCCCTTGTTCAGTCTGGTGAGCGGGACAGCAGTGTGTCTGACTATGGAGTCACCTGTTACAACTGTATCAGGCATGTTGTTTCTCCTTCTGGCCTGTGACTGTTTGGCACACCAGCTTTGTGTACTATGTGTTGCATGTGCTATGTTTGGAGGTTGTGGTTGCTTGGGTGTCTGCTTTGGAGGCCTCTGTTGATGTGGTGTGTTTGTAATTAGGGCCTCCGGGAATGTTTTTCTGTGTTTATGTCTTTGTTTTGCAGTTGTGATAGGTCTATGTGAGACTGGGTTTGTGGTGAGTGTGGTTACCTTCTCCTCCTGACTAGTTTTGACAGTACTGAGTTGAGAGAGCTCAGCCTCCGGTTTGGATAAATGGTTGCATCTTTCACATATATTTGTGTTTCTTGGGGGGAGGTAAGGGTTGTCTGTGTACTTGGGGCAGGTGTAACATTGCCTCAAGATTCACAGATTAAACTTGTTGTAGCTGGCCTTAGTGGATTGTATGTGTGGACATATTTTATTGCCATACTACTGATCAGTGATTACTTCCCTTTTTATGTTTGCTCTATCATGTAGTAGCTTCCTCATTTTCTTGCATGGTTTGGTAATGGCTGGTGTCCACCATGTCAGATGCCTGCGTGTATGGCATTGTGTCTTGGTTTTATTTGGGATTGCATAATCCAAGCATTCCTGGCAGTGTTCATGGAATACCTGTATAACAAGTTCTGAGGTGTGGCCCATATTTTGCACCTGCACAGGGCCTTTAATGGATTCCACATCATTTTGGAGGAGTGCAACTTTTGCTTTACACATATTTTTCACTGTGGTTTTCTGGCCAGGGACTGTGGTCAGGATGTGTATATACGGTGTGGTTACTCTATGGTCTGGTCTTACCAGTGAGGGATACACTTCTCATCTTGCCATCCAGTACCCATGTTGCTGATTATCACTTCCAGTATGCTTACCCCTCTTGTGGGAGTGGTACGTTGTTCCTGGGCATTTTGGTTTATGGATTCTAGGTACTTTTGTCCTACAGTGTTGGAGCTAGTATAATGCTCCCAGTCTATGTTTGGGTATTTTCAGTCACCCAATATAATGTGGTTTGGAGGGCTTGATATATTCATGTATTCCAACGTAGGCCAAGTGCAGTTCCTGGTGTTAGGATGGTAGTCTGTAGCAGGCTATAAACTGGGAGGCAGTTTTAGACACTGTTACTTGACCATGGCTAGTCCATGTTGCTTCTTGTTGTGGTACCAACATGGGGGTGTGGTTATTCTTGACAATTATTGCTAGTCACCCTCCTTTTGTAGCTTGTTCCATGTTTTGAGGCTGTACAGCACAGTATGAGGTGTAACCTGGTAGTGTTAGGGTGCTGTTGTGAGCCTTGACCCAGTTTTCTGTTACAGGACCAATATCAACATTCTCCATACTGGGGGAGTTTAGACTGCATGCATCTTGCTGTTTAGACTTCTGGCATTGGGTAACATTACATCTAGGTTCTTATCCCTTGTGATACCTATGGAGGTGGGTTTGTGTTTTGAGCCTTACCTATTCAAGGCATGCTATGGGTAACAACAGCCTTTGCCAGTATCCATAAGGCCTGGACTGATAGGTGCACACCACCCCTAGCAGGTGGAGTATCATGTCATGCTCAGCATGTCATCCCAGGCTGGCACACATTGGATCCACTTTGACTAATTGCAATACTTCAGCCAATTATTGCAATTGATCATCTCATCGTCATATTGTGGCATCATGCTTGGTGAGGGTAGGATGTTAGTCAGGGTCATCAAGTTTGCATATACTACATGGTGTTACATTGCTTAGCAAATGGCATTCATGCCTCAGGTGGTGCTGCAGGGCTGCCTCGGTCGGATGCACATACTACACTCCCTGTACATGTTTGAGAGCAGGTTATGTCATCTTAGGCATCCCTGTTATTATATGACTGAGTCAGAGAGGGGTATCATTTCCAGGGTTCCTACTGAGCCAGTGTATGTGCTATGCGTTGCCTCTTTGCCAAGGCCAGGGCATTCTGGGCACGCCTCTTTCTGCCTACTGGGGCAGGCTCAGGTTGTTCCTCCTCCGAGTCACGCTCTGCCTGTGATGGCCTTGGCAATGGTGGGGGGCTGTTTGGCCCGGCCCTATGCTGGTCCTGCTGCAGCTATTTTTGCAAGATCATATTATGTAGCATAGCACATACCATGACAATTTGGGTACATGTAGCTGGTGATTACTGGAAGGCTCCACCAGATGTGTCCAGTCACCGGAACCGTGACTTGAGCAGCCCAAACACACGCTCTATTACATTACGTGTTTGTGCGTGTTCCTCATTATGACGTTCCTGTTCAGGTGTGTGTGTGTTTCTGATGGGTGTCATCAGCCACAGCTCCAGTGCATAACCTGCATCCCCCACTAGGTGTCCATGTGGGATGTCCCCATTGGCAAATGTCTGGTACAGCTGCATCAAATGCCAAATATGGGAATCATGGTAGCTCCCAGGGCAGCCAGCCCACACATTCATTATTATGCCCTGGGCATCACACACGACCTGGTAGTTGATGGAGGGGAAGCCCTTGCGGTCAATGTAGGCCCTACCCCACTCATCGGCTGGTGCTTTGATGCGTATGTGCGTGCAGTCTATTGCACCCACTACCTCAGGGTATTCCGCTATTTGGTGGAAGAGACGCATATTGCTGGCCAATACCTCACGGGCATTGGGGAAATATACATGATCACCGACATGTGCTGACATGGCATCCAGGAACTGGTGTAGTACCCTGGAGGCTGATGCCTGTGATATCCCCATCATATCACCAGTTGGTCTCTGGAATGTACCTGTTGCTAGTATTCTTAGGCCAACACATACATTGGTTTCCACTGGGATGGGTTCCCCTCTGTTGGTTCTGTGTGTGAGGCATGGCCTGCACAGCTCAACAATTTGCTGCAGGAGGTCTCTGTCCACTCTATAGTGCTCCACTATCTCCAGCTCATGTAACCCATGGTAGGTGACCCTGGGCCTGTACACTCTTTTCCGTCTCCTCACTGTGGGTTGTCTGGCACAATTTACATTGTCACCACCCTCAGCAAGTAGCCTATGTCTCCTTATGACAGCTATGGCAGCCCCTAGCATTTCTGCTCTGAGTTCAGCTTTTTCAGTTTTCACTTCTAATAGCTTACTCCTGTATTGCAGTGTCTCTTGAGAGAAACATCCTGCACTGCTGTTTGCAGAGTTTTAAGTGCTTGGCTGGGCTACTATTCTGCCTGTGTAATTGCCTGCTTCTAATTGTTTTCACCTGCTAGCTCCAGCAGTATTCCCTGCTAGCTTCCTACTAATTCTGTTACTTCCTTTTTCCTTTCTGTTTCCTCAGGGGGGAGCAACGCACATACCAACAGAAACACGCTCACAGTGGCTTACACGCGCGCACACATGCTTACACGGTTTAGAATTGTCTTATTCGGGTTAGAACCTGCGCACACCAGCGCAAATAGTCTTACAAGTCTGCCAACAGGCTCCCACATGCTCAGTCTGCCTTACACGAGTGCACACTGCCCTACTCGCGCCTCATGGCGCGCACACGTGCGCATGCACACCCAGCAATAAACTTTGGTGTAAGCAACAGTGTACACCTTCCATTTCTTGACTTTCCCATGCTTATCTTGTGGCACTCCTCTTTCCATGATATGTGTCTGACATCTGTCATGTAACACTGACCTCCAATGAACTGCATTTCTTTCTGCCATTCCCCCCTGTGATGTCACCTATCTCCTACTCTATTCCTCCCCCTTATGTATCTCTTACACTACTCAGAATGTGCTCATTTGCTATGTGACAGTGGAATTCAGTATCCTAACAGTCATTTACATCCGATTGCCTACTAATGCTTAGTTACATGTCTTAGACTCAGCTTCCCCCCTTAGCAACCACTAAACAGTGGCCATGTTGTTTTTGGTCTGCTGGTCCCTGCATTGTAAATCCATGTATTGCATAAAACCCACATTTGTGGGTTTATAACCTTCATTTTTATGTTGTATATAGCGCAGCCCGTTTGCGCGGGGCTGCGCTGCATTTAAACTTCTGCAATCGCCGAAAAAAAAATATTTATTTATCATATTTGCATTGAGGTACCTTGCCAGTGGCCACATATTTGGCCATTGCCATGCTGCCTGACACATATGCACCCTTTATCTGGAGCTGACATGGCTCCATTGTGTTATTTGCAGAAACGTACTCAGTTGTCAACTGAGTACATTTCTGCAGCTAAAACGGCTCTTACACAGGCTGCTTTGGGCTTCCTGGATCGCTAATCTACCTCATTTGCATGCCTTTCGGCTGCGAGGTGATTAGCATATCCACGCCCACTCCGTGTAAGAGACGTTTTAGCTGGTCTCTTACACGGAATTTCGGGCTGTTCCTGGATTGCGAGGGCTACATGGAGTCTTACACTACTCTTAGACTCCGTGCAAGCCTTCGTAAATCCTGCCTGGTATCTTGACAGTTGTGGGTTTGAGTCCCAAATGAGAGCTATTATCATCATTTTACTTCTGTGATTCCAACAGTTACTAAGCAGAAGGCTTTCTCTGTATTTGTGTATGTGTGTGTGTGTGTGTGTGTGTGTGTGTGTGTGTGTGTGTGTGTGTGTGTGTATTTGTATTTGTTATTTGACCTTGGTCACCATGCTTTTTTTTTATCTGAAAAGGTCTAACCAGTGCTTGCAAACCATACAACATGAACAGAAGCAAGTAAATCATGCCCATTGCTTACATAAGCATGGTCTGGCATGTGTCAAATTGCTTGATGAGTCACATTTTATATATTTATTTTTTATGTGTTATTTATTTATTTATGCATACATTTGTTAAGTGGGTAAGTGCTCTGGTCCGAAGACCCTTTCTGGAACATCCTCCACCACAGTGCACCATTTTAATTATCTTTGTTTCCATGCAGGATGCTGTTTTGCTGTTTAATTCTCACTGCTGGATAAGGATTAGTTTCTGTCTCTATTAAGAAATCACATAGTCTTGGGTAAGGAATGATTTTTTTCTGTCCATATTGAATGACTATAGTTGTTCTTGCCATCTGAACTCATTCTTTGACCTTCAACTTCCTGTTTTGAGGTAGTTGTACTCAGTAGCATACTATCCCTCCATATTCCTCTAAAGTAATTAAAGTGCATAGTATTTGTTCTTATCTGTTGTGCAATTAATTTAAAGGCAATATAAATCTGAACTAGTGCTGTTATAGTACTGCATCTCTTTATAAAATTATAATTGTTGAAATGTTCTTTACTCTTTGATACTTTAAGTGTGCTCCTTGAACATATATTCTTATATACTCAGAAAGGATAAGCTGCTGCTAATAGGTGTAATGCAGCACATGAGGACTGTAGTCAGTGATTCACTCAATTGATTCACTTGGTTTTATGCATTTGTATTCAACTAAAATGTGTGTATTCAGTAAATAGATTATGTTGCTTTGTGAAATTAAATTTACCACAGCTGAATATTCCAGTCAAGTATATGCCACTTATCCTGAACAACCAGTGCAATATCCGAAGGCAGTAAAACAACTCAGTACTTCCAAGGTTTCCCAAAAACAAGCATTTGTAGTACTCTTAACTAGAATATGATTTTCCAGCTATTTCAGCTCTTCCCACTACCTACACATCTGACATTTTTCTAATCCACCTTCTTTCCAACCATTGTCACCACTTCACAAGATTATTAACTTCCCCCAAGTCTATTTCAAGGACATTGTCTAAAAAGAAATAAAAAAAAAATCCTTGAAAACTTGGCCTTAGGCTACAATACTGACTTTCATACCTTACACCCAAAATTCTAAAATTAGCTAACTATATTCCAGGTAGGCCTGTTGCACACATTTTAAGCCTGCCAGTTACAATGAAACTTCTCCCTTACAGCTTTTAACACTCCATGATTACTACTCTGTCTAAATATCTTTCCCTGTTCTCTGCAAGTGACTTTTGACCTATTGACAGTGTCTGACAGAAAAGCTAAAATACTTGAAAAAATATAGTTTGATCACATTCTTGATTACATATTAAAATATAACATCCTCAAAGATAGACAACATGACTTATGGCCTAACTTTATAATTCTAACAGCAATATATTCACTGAAAGACTGCATCTGTACAGACATTGAATAAGTTAATGTTATAGGAGACATTTTATTAGATTTTAAGAGGATTTTCAAAGCTGTTCAGCATATTATGCTCCTGAAGAAATTGTCGAGCACAAGTTTGCTATGGAAGTAGTATAGTGATTTCGGAAGTATACTGAAAATAGAATTTTCTGAATGACTGGATCTTACAATACTTCAAAATCCTGGGAGTACAAGACAGGACAAGGTTCAAACCTGGGCCTTTTGTTTTTCTCACTGTGTATTGATGATCAACCTTGGGATCTGTCTCAGATTAACGTTAAAGCATATAAAAAGCTGTCCTGACCAAGTCCAACAAAAGCTCATCCATTAACATCACTGAACTTCCAAAGGATTTTAAAGCTACATGGAACTACATGGAACTAGATTTATAAAAATATTCTGTCCATCAATACACACACACACACACACACACACACACACACACACACACACACACACACACACACAGTAAAAAATGCAATGATGCTATTTGATACCTCTAAAATACTAAGTAACATCCCTGACATCAACATTACAGACTTCCTGGGTACCACTGTTGTTATCATCACTATTGTCTTCAAGTTAGTGCAAAGGGTTAAGGGTTTGAGCTCTAGTTCCTGTGGTATAGGGATTGATTCCCTCTGCCCTCATCTGCAAACTGTGTGGCCTTTAGCAAATCTCTTATGCAGAAAATACTTGGGTGGAAACTGGGAAATTAGGCAAGATTCCTCAATGATCCACTGGATTGCATGCCTGGTAACTACCTATGATCCCATTTACAAGTACCTAGATCTACTCTTAGATGAAAACCAATCACTCCACCAACACACAGAAATGCTGGTCAGTGAGGTGTTAACTCAGTTTAAAGTTTCCAACAAAATATCTAACTTGTTGACCACCAAAGCTATGCAAGCTATTGCCATAAATGTACTCCTCCTGCATTGAATACCACCTCCCTTTAACTGGACTTCTGTAAAAATGGGTTAGGGAAAGAATGCTGTGTTTTAGTGTGTAACCACAAAGCATTAGGAAATTTAGGCAGTGTTGTATGGTTTAGAAACTAGTGCATGTGTTTGTGGTGGGGGGACTATTTCTAGCAATGAAAGATGGAAGGGGTAATTCTAGCAGCTTCTAAATAAAGAAAACCCCACAGAAGCTGTATTGCCCCAGACACAGAGTATGATGAGAGAAGAAGAGGAGCCAACTCTAGAGGAAGTAAGAAAAGCACTAAGGAAAATGACATCAGGGAAAGCAGCAGGCTCAGATGAGGTTACAGCAAATATGATAAAGATGTTGGTAAGATAGGGGAGAAATGGCTTCTGAGGGTACTCATAGAAGTGTGGAGAGAAAAGTGTATCCCAGATGACTGGAGAATACACATACTCATGCCAGTGTACAAGAACAAAGGGGACATCCACAAATGCGGGCAGTACAGAGGTATCAAACTCCTGTCACATTGCATGAAAGCTCTGGAGAAGGTGACTGATAAAAGGATATGCAGAGTTGTAGAATGTAAGATGGGAGATGAAAAATTCAGATTCAGATCAGGATGCAGAACAACTGAACCAATGTTTGCAGTGAGACAGTTAAGAAGAAGATAGAGATGAGGAAAATGTCCAACTGGCCATTCCTAGACTTGTGGAAAGCATATGACAAGATCCCCAAAAAGCAGATTTGGGCAGTACTGCTGTGGTTTGAAGTCCCAGAAACATTGGTAGAATTAGTGCAGGCTAAGTACAACGACCCAATGACTCAAGTACGAACAGTGATCGGTCTCCCAGAGGAGTTCCCAGTGCAAGTGAGTATATGTCAGGGTTTAGCACTGAGCCCACTGCTGTTCATACTGGTGATGGACTACATTAGCAAACAGGTCGGATGGGAAAGATCAACAAAGTTGATGTATGCAGATGGTGTGGCATTACAGGCAGACTCTGAGCAAGAACTTAAGCAAAGGATAGCAGAATGGAATGCAAAACTGAAGGCACATGGGGTGAAACTAATAACACAGTGGTAGTGGTAGCAAATTCTGGAAATCTGAAGAAGCTGAGAACTGAGATAGAAAGGAAGTTAACAGAACAGCTGTTTTGACTGTGCACCTTTAACTCCTAGTGGGCATGGCTTGAGCCTTTAAAAAATAAAGTTATCACCTTACAATTCTAACAAATACTCATTGACATAGGTCAAATATCAATACAATTATATTTGCCATCATGTATGCTTCAAGATAAAATATTGTTAAACCTTGTATGTAGCATGGGTTTGGAATTATTAATACAAATATGAACAAGCAATATTTGACGCCTAGAGGAGCAGTAGGAGGTAACTGCAGATGCACCTGGAAGCGTCACTTGGATGTAATGAGTTAATAGCTTCAAGTATCTGGGAGGGGTAGTTGTTGAGAAGGGAAGTCTGAATGAAGAGGTCAAAGCGAGAATCAGAGGGGCTTCAGCTAATTGGCATACAGTGTCATGTGTAGTGTATGATAGAAGAATGGCAAAAAATCTGAAAAGTAAGGTGTACAAAACAGTGGTGCGACCAGTACTACTGTATGGTACAGAAACCTGGGCAGTAAATATAGAGCAGATGAAGGACCTAAAGGTGATGGTGATGAAGTGCCTAAGATGGTGGTACGGTCCACACTGTGGGACAATTGAAGAAATGAGGACATAAGAGCAGAGGCCAAACTAGCTCCAATTGCAGAAATGATCAAAGAGAACAGATTATGGTGGTTTGGGCACATGTGCAGGAAAGCAGAAGACAATCTGGTGATGAAGCTTTGAAACAGACAGGAAGAATGTAAGAGGAAAGGTCATCTAGCAAAGAGGTGGATGGATTGTATGACAGAAGATCTGCGACAGTCAGGCATGATTGTCAAAGAAGGCAGGAGTGTAGCATTGACATGAGTGAGATGATGACTGTTAACATGACACCCCAACCCCATGTCGAAAATGGGAAAAGACAAGGTTGATGATGATGATGAGTAAGTATTCTATAAGTGCTAGCTATTATCATTCTTTTATTTTAATGCTTTGTCCTCCTTTGGGAGCTTTCCGTAACCATATATCTTTAGTTTGAAATTGTAAAACATTATTCTTGATTAAACAAAATAATACTGCTGTTCATCATTGTGTTGTACTTTTTTAGAATAAGATCGGGGCACAGAAAGGCTTGCTGTGTGAGGCCACTTTTCCAATTGTTAGATCACCCTACCAGTGAAGTCTGCCACTAATGGAGGCCTCATCATGGAGGGTGCTCTCAATGGTTGAGCTGCATGCTAATGCAGCAATCTGCAGAAGCAGGAAATGCTAATTAGCCATGTTCTGACCACTTGAAATTCTGGCAACACCTGATTTTTACTGCTTGTTTTGCAGAATAAAATGTCACTATTGGGGGAAAACATGAATGCTGTCTGTCAAATGTCTGCTGTCTTCCATTCATTCCTATGTAAGCAGTCATGGTACAAGTAGGTTCAGCAAAAAAGTGGGGGTGGGGGGTGTTAGACAGTACATGTGCAAGGATGTGCATGTGTGTGTGTGTGTGTGTGTGTGTGTGTGTGTGTGTGTTTACAAGGACATGAATGGAGTTGCATAAATGTGTGTTTATGTGTCTGTCTGAGTGGAAATGACAGTGTATCTGTCTGGATGGTCAGAATAGGGGGAATAAGAAGGGATTCTCAAGTTTGGATGTTTGTGTGTACATAGGTTTGTGTTTGTGGGTGACTGGGTGAGCGTTTCCATATCAGTGATCATATATGTATGAACTTTCTTCTAATGAACTAAAGTTGTTAGATAAAAGACATATTTTGTACCATCTGTGCAAGGCAATATTTGTTATGCTCTGACTGAACTGAAGTTATTTAGAAGAAGTATTGAACTTAAAATGTTATAGAAGAACCAAACATGTGCTGCTGATTAGCTAAGAAAGAAAATAGTTTTTATTCCCCTGACTACACCTGTAGTAAAAGCATTTTATGTGATGTGTGAAAATGAGTTTTATAAGATTTTCTTTGAAAAATCATGTGATAAGTATTATAATCTTACTCCTGAAGAAATGCAAGCTTTACACAGTGTTTATAATAATGCTGATATAATTATTAAACCTGCTGTTAAGAGTGGCAAAACTGTTATCATGGATAAGGAGCAATATTTGTCTTGGATGTGCAGCTTATTGTCTGATTATAGTACTTTAGAAATAGAGCAGAAGCTCTTAAGTGTATTTTTAATGTTGAGTACTCTTTATGATTTACTTATGGAATGTTAGATTAGTCATGACGTTTATAACTTTTTATAAATGTCTGAACCTACCATCCCTGTTATTTATGGGCTTCCAAAACTCTATAAGGATGCTAAGATACCACCTATGCGGCCAACAGTTTCAAAGAATGGATGGGTGACCACAGTTATTTCTAAATATTTAGAAAAAGAGCTATCTTCATTCTTGCATATAAGCTAGTAAGAGTTTTATTAAATATACCAACAATTTTCTTACTTCTTTCTATCAATGGTATAGTCATAATCAATGTAAAGATTTTATACTACCAACCTTAGACATTAAATCATTATTCACTCTGATATGTTCATAGGTTTATAGGTGTATACTAGGCTTATGGCCCTGGAGCCTTTACAAGCCTAGCTCATAGAAGTGCCCTGGCATCATGCTGCCTGATGTTAGTTCCCAGTGCCTCTATCAAGTAGAGCCACTGGAGTGACCCCCAGGATGAACTTTCTATTACCCATCCACTCATCAAAATTTCTCTTGAAGAGGGCCAGTGAGGTGCTCTGCTTGACATGTATGGGAAGTCTATTCCAGAGCATGGGCAGTCTCTGGGTTATGAATCTGTCCCTACAGCATGTTCTGTTGATTGGGGTAATAAGGTTGAAGTCCCTGGAGCGTGTGGTGCAGAGATTGGGATTATAATAAGGTTGAAGTCCCTGGAGCGTGTGGTGCAGGGATTGGAATTTCTTTAGATGTGGCATTTCTAACAGAGCTGGGTCAGACATGGCTTTGTAAGTCAAGCAGAGATTGCCTGTTAGTAGACAATATGAGACAGAGAATAGCTGGAGTTTTTTGAGTCTGTCCATGTAGGACATGTGTTTAAGGCCTAGGATCCTCTTCGTGAGGTACTTGTGTGGCCTTTCCAGCTGTTGCATGTGTCTAGTGAGGTGCATGCCAAATGGGGCATTATACTCAATGACTGGCCTAATGAGGGAAGAGTAGAGAGAGATGATGACCTCTTTCTTCCTGGATGCAAAACCCTTGGGAATGAGATGTGCCACAAAGAAGGACTTTCTGACCACAGTGGCAATGAGGTGGTCAAGTGAGAGGTTGCTGTTAATCTGTGTCTCCAGATCTCTTATAATGCCTTCAGTGTTTAGTGGGCTCCCATCAATGTGGCAATTAGTGGGAACTGAGTTTTTCCCAATGGAGATGATGACACATTTTTCAGCATTAAGCTTAAGGTCATGGTTTTGACACCAGTCATTGGTCTCAGTGAGGCCTTTCTGTAGGATGTCTACATCACTTTGGGAGTTAATAATGGCTCCCAGGTTGCAGTCGTCTGTGAACTTGGTCAGCCAGAGTCCCTCCATGTTGGCCTGGATTTCTGAGAAGTAGATGCCAAATAGGAGAGGACCCAGAACCGATCCCTGTGTGACACCATTTGTGACTGGTCAGCAGTCTGACTTGAAGTCCGCTTCTTTCACTATCTGTGAGCCAATTTGCAACCCATCTAGTGATATAGGGGGTGATGCCTAGTTTCGTAAGCTTATCAATAATTCCTGAGTGGAGAATGGTATCAAAGGCCTTGGCTAGATCAAGGCAGGCTATATGAACTGCCTTACCCTCATCCACAGCTCTGGTGACTGACTCAAAGAAGTCAACCAGGTTGAGCAGGCATGATCTACCTTTCACAAAACCAAGTTGCGTGGGATCTAGAATTTGCAGATTCCTTATATCATTGTTAATTAGGCCCATGATGATGCTTTCCATAGCCTTACCTATCAGACGCATCAGGCTAATGGGGCGATAATTCCCGGTTCTGTAGTTGCTCCCCCTTTATGGAGGGTGATGACTGTTGCAGTGTGCCATTCGGTAGGGACAAAGCCTGAGGTGAGGATGTGATTGAACAGTGCACACAGATATGCTGCCAGTTCACTCTGCAATTCATGTAAAACACAGCCAGGGATATTGTCGGGTCCCATGGAAGCTGTATTCTTGGCCTTGGACAATGCAGCTTTAACCTGTTCTGCAGTAATGCTGGGTGCCTGGCATTCCTCCAGTATTGTGATTGGTCCTTTAGGGGGGATAGAGGGGTAAAGTTGGCACTGAATCTGTCGGATAGTATGTTGGCAATATCTGTTGGCTCAGTATAGGAGGTACCATTGTGCAGTAACTCATAGCAAACCTGGGTATTGCCGTAGAGATTCTTGATATAACTATAGAAGGCTTTGCGGTTGTTTTTAGTGTCTGCCAAAATTCTGCCTTCATAGCTGGCTTTAGAGGTTTTGATGAGGGATCTCAAGTGTTTGTTGAATCTAATAAGGGAGTTTCTCCAGTCTTGGGACTTCACCTCTTTCTGCAACAGTTTCTTCCTTCTGTTGTAGAGTTTATTAATGGCAGGGGGCCGCCAGACTGGCTTCCTTTTTTTGGAGGAGAGCATCTTGGTTCTGTTGAGTATGGCTAGTTCCGTGCATTTATGTACGTGTTCGTACAGTGCATTGGTGTATGATTCAGCATCATGCATCTATTTTCCATTGACATGGGTGCTGTGGAGTTACCCACCTGTTTTTAGGAGCCCAAAGTCAGCTTTGGAGAAGTTTTCCATGGTGGTTATCTTTGCGGGGAATGTTGATGAGATGTGGATTTCCATGGTGATTAGTTTGTGATCGGATCTAACCAGGGAGGAATTGACTACTGGTGTAGAGCAATCATTGCCCATGTTAGTAATAACCAGGTTAAGGATGTTGCTTCCTCCAGTGGGGGTAAGAACAAGCTTGTCCAGGGCATTTGAACTGATGAATTCCAGGAAGCACTGCGCCAGTGTATTGGTGCATGAGTAGTTTTCCCAGTTGATGGAGAGGTAGTTGAAGTCACCTAGCATGAGAGTGTTGGGTTGGACCCTAATAGTTTCCAGGGTGCTTAGGAATGTGGAGTGAGAGTATTGGGACATGGTTATAGCAGGCTACGGCCTGAATCACTGTCTTACCCAATGTTAGTACCAAATGATTTTGGTATTTAGGCTCTAAGAGAATTTTTATGTGTTTGTAGTGGTTTTACAGGAAATAAAATTGAATTAATCTCTACAATGGTTGACATTGTGCTGAAGAATAATGTGTTTATCTTTAATAGGGAGTTCTATCATCAGCAAATGGGGGTTGCCATGGGTACCCCAGTCGCTAATACTTATATACATTTGGTACTTGCTAATTGGGAAAGTAAATTTTTACTTCTTATATATCTGAGCATTTTAAAAATATCCATTTACTTTATTATGCATGTTTCGTGGATGATACCTTTTCTGGTATGGGTAGGTAATTGAGATGAGTTAGTGGAATATATATTTGAATTACAGAACACAACTACCTTTACTAAGTTTGATCTTAACTGTTCTGATAAGCAGATTAATTTTCTTGATGTTACAGTTTTATGCAGTCAAGGTCTGATAGATACTACTATACATAGAAAGGATGTTCAAGCCACTAGGTACCTACACTATGATAGTATGCATCCATGTTATGTGTATAATAGCATGTTAAAGAGTCAACATGTTAGACTTAATACTAACAATGATTGTTTTGTATCCAAGATGTCTAAAATGTCTGAAGATCTTTGGTTAAGGGGTTATAGTGAAGAACTCATTAATGGAATGAAGCACAATGTTTTTAATGAATGTACCACTTTTGCTAAACAAATGTTTTCAGAAAGAAAGAATATGTGTAGAGTGAAATTATAACAATAGTACAGATGGTGTGAGATATGTTCTGAGGTATAATAGACATACATCATTTATTAAATCAGTTCTGTATAATAATTGGGGAATTTTGCAATCTAATTCTGACATAAAAGAAATAATCGGAGATAAACTACTTTTTTTGTTTAGCAAAGAAATGAACTTGTAACAACAATTATATTATAAAGATTTGTCTTTTAATAATGCCCCTGTGTTTAGATCTAACACCAAGGGAACTATTGCTTGTTATAATTGTTCATATTGCTCCTATATCGATAGAGAGCTAACATTTGTACATCCTATTATTAATGAAGTTTTTTATTTTAATACTTTTTGCCATTTGTGGAAATGAAAATCTGGTATATATGGCTAATTGTGTTTAATGTGAACATTTCTACATAGGTAAGATGAATCAAAGGTTAAAGGAGAGAATAAGATCACATTTTTCTGAGATTAGAAGGGAAATAGATAGTAATGCTTTGAGTAAACATATTAAACTTATGGGGAGTGAACATGGTTTTAAATTTAGAGTGCTGCAAAAAATAAAGGCTAATGTAAGAGGGGGAGATATAACTAGGACAGAATTAGCAGAATATCAATGGATAAATTATTTTAGAGCAGATAAATCACCTGGACTTAATGTTAAAGCTAGTATTAAACCTGTTGTAAAATATGGAAAATAATGTTTATGTTTTTTGTTTTATTGTTTCATTGATTATACTGATTATTTATTTATTGTTAATTGTGTGGGCTGGCTTTTTTATGTATATATTAGTTGAATGTTAACAAAGTTTTTAACATTGACAAAGATTTGTTTTGACTCAAATGCTTTGCACTTGTTGTTTTACTGTTGTATTAATAAATTACAGGTGGTTAAGTCCTCGCTCATTTTTTTCTTTTTGGACTTATTTGCTGCTTTGGACTTATTTGAACACTGAGGGCATTTATTTGTTTTCATGGAAGGAGGTTGGCATAATGGTTAGTGTTTACATTATAGACACAAGGTGCAGGGTTTGATTTTCAGATGGGGTAATTGGTTAAGCAAAAAATGGCTCACAAGTGCAGTTAGCCTAGTACTAATCTATGAATCTATGAACATAAGTGTGTGTGTGTGTGTGTGTGTGTGTGTGTGTGTGTGTGTGTGTGTGTGTGTGTGTGTGTGTGTGTGTGTCTACACTTTTGTGTGTCTATATGGGTATCTGAATATGTCTGAATGTATGGAGGTGCCTTTGCCACTTTGCTGCATGAGCTGTCAGGAAAATACAAATGCTGTCAAGTCTGACAGTGCTAGCATTAGTTAAAGTGCACTTCATAGACAGGCTAATGAGCTGGTAATGAGATCTTTCTCATTGTGACCATATTTTTCGCTAAATCATATTTTCTCATCATCATGAATATTGACTTGCATATGGTAAACAGTTTTCGCAAGCAGTGAAGATGCTTACAAATCCTAGATTTTATGTGGTATAAGTGATGGCCATGTGCTCCTAATAATTCCGTTAGTGCAAGTGTCTGTTAAAAAAAAAAAAACTTCACATAAGGATTGAAATGTGTAGTATATAATGGATTAAAATCTGTTATGAATATATTCCTACATTATGTATTGTCAAAGAATATGACATGAGACTTTTTGTATGTGCAGTTGTTATTTTTTGTGAGCGACAGAGAGTGTCTGAGTGTGTGCATGCATATGTGCATGCATGCATGGGTATTTGTGTGACTATACTAATATATTCCAAAATCTCACATTTAGTGTCAGTTTAAAATTACAAACTCTTCTGTATGATTTATTCTGTCATACTCCACTTCTGTTCTTTAATTAGTTGTGCATATGACAATTAATATTTAAAAAAAAAAATACCATCACATGAAACTGCTGACTTCTACCTTAATTCAGTTCAGTCTTATTTTTACTTTTTGTACTCATAGATAAGTAGTAATCCATGAACTTGGAAGACACAATGCACTATTCCTTTCTTAAGTAGTTTAAGGAAATCTTTCACTGTCTTGCTTTACTGTTTTAACAATATGTCAGCTCGCTGAGGCTCTAGGGGATTTTATATAATCACTACTGATTTCAGACATATTTAGGCAGTTCCATATTACCAATGTCCTTTCTAATGCTTTCCTGCAGATGTCAGTGATAGTTCATCACTATTCAGCTATTTATCAGAACAGGCCTTTAGTAACCTTAATGGGATAATGACCAACAGACATCTGATAGATGCATTAGTGTTGTCCACTTGCCAGGGACAGTTTTCATCAGTGGATTAATTTCTTTGCCTTGCTTTATTTTTATCTCATGGTAAATGTGACAACAAAATATGTACAGGACAAGTAGGCTCGAAAAGAAATAATCCCTACATATGCAAATTCTGGTGATATACTGTTAACCTCTTTCTGGCACAGTAAAATTAAGTCATAGCAGTGACATGCACATTCATTAATATTAGACTTGTCAGGCAGGACATCTTATCTTAGTCATATGATAGGAGGCAACAGTGAACCATCTGCCTTTGATGTCAAGCAAACTGAAATTATTTATTACTTGTATCCAGTAAGACTGAATAAGTCAGCCAGTTTTCTAAAATATATCCTTCCCAGAACCTGACTCATTATTATTAGTCATGTATATGTATGCATGTATATATGTGTGTGTGTAATTATTATTTGGATATTTATTCCTTTCATTCGTTAATTAACATATCTATATTTTGCAATTGTATTGCATACTAGTGCTGTAAGAGAAACAAATATATATTCAAACACACAACGAAAGGAGCAGTAGCCAGTAGTTTGAAGGATTAGTAAAGTATGCATGAACAAACCAGCCAGGCAGTCGGTCTATAAAAAAACAATAGAAAAACTTGAATATAAAAAATAAACAAAGACAGGATAACCACTTTCATACCTTAATGGGGTGCTTCCACAAATCCAATAAAATATATAAATGCAATAACACTGAAATACTAATATCTTAAACCTCATGACCACAATACTGGTTTTAAAGGTACAGAGTCATTAAGACCCTTTCCTCTGTTCACTTGTAAATCAAGTAACCAGTTAATTATTAGGCATTCAGTGGATGTTCTTATATTATCACCCTTTAGACTAATCTTATCAAGTTCTAATGATATAAGCCTAAAAAGAATGATCAGAACCAACTTCAAGAATGTGTTTGGCTAAGGCATTCTTTTTATAATCTCGTGCATACTATATAGATGTTCCTTAATTTGGTCTCTAAGACAACAATTTCTTTTTACCCACATAAAAGGATTGGCAGACATCACATACTGCTAAGTATACTAAATTGTCTGTACTGCAGTCTACATAAAGATTAAACTCAAAAACATCTCTGATGTCTGGATGCTGAAACTAATTATCACACCTATCATACTTGCACACATTACAGCCCCTACATGGGAAAGTCCCAGTCCTATAGGAGGTAATCCTTCAAAAAATATTAACATTACTACAGACTGACTTATAACATAACATTCTCTTAATGGATCTGCCATTCTTAAACGTAAAGGGTGATAAATCACCCAGTAGTTGTTTTGCACTTGTCATCTGACATTAGTACTCTCCAGTTGTTTTTAATAATATTACATACTGGTTGGATATCATTAGAATAAGTCAAACACATTCTTACATTATTGTAATTTACCACATTATGAGTAGGAGTTGCAGTAACAACATCCTCAGAAAAAATGGTTTAGTTCTTGTAACTCTATTCATTATTGCTTCATTCTGTATCATAGAGATATCAATGTGCCCATAACCTCTCTCCTTAAAACCATTAGCATTAATATAGGTATACATCTCACTATCCATAGTATGCAAACGTGCAGATCGAAAATACTGGCCTTTCAAAATGTTCTAGTTTAGATGCCTATGATGCATACTATTAGCATGATACAAGTGATTCTTACTACAGGATTTCTTGTAAAGAGATGTATTAATACCACTGGGAGATTTAGAAACAGAATCATCCAAAAAATCCATAACATCGACTGAATATTTATAAGTAAAACTAAGAGAAGTAGTCATAGTCTCCAGGTATTTGACAAACTCAGAGAGGGCCTCAATCGAACCAGACCAACTGAAAAATACATCATCCACAAACCATCCAAAATGCAAAATCATATTCAAAAACCTATCCCTGTCATTAAAAACATATTGTGATTCCCAGTATGCTAATGATATATTAGCATAGCTGTTTGCAGACATAGTGTCCATACTCCAGTTTGCTGTATATAATAGCAGAAAAAAAGGAAGGCATTATGTTCTAGAATAATTTCCAAAAGGGAGCACACTAAGTCTATATTATTCATATTAAAATTAGAGCATTCATTCAGGAAAGACATAACATACCAATATCAATATCATTTGGAATAATAGTAAATAGAGAAACGACATCCATTGTAATGAAGACATAACCTTCCATCAAATTACCTGCCATCCAGCTATATAACCTCTTTAAAAAATGTTTGGTATCTTTTAAAACAGTTTTAACCTTATCAACTAAAGATGTAGTTGTTTTTCAGCGTAAATAGATAGTGGCTCAGTTACCCAGCCCCTGCCTGAAACAATTGGTCACATTGGTGGATCAGTGAGATTTTTTATGAATCTTTGGTAGTCCATACATGACCGGTATTGTCAGATGCTTAACCATAAAATAATCATAAAGTGATTTATCTATAGAACCACCAATTAAAAAAAAACATTCAAAAGGTTATGAACCTTCTCAACCAAATTAAAAACATCAGCTCTATTACATTCAATATAAATATTAATATCATCAACATCCAAAACATTCTATTTAAATAGTGAGAAGTGTCCATAACAACAATCCCCACCACCCTTATCAGCCGGATGAACAAACAAATCATCACGTCAACTTAATTCTTATAAGGCCTTAAACTGATCTAGACTCAAGTTATGAAATAGCCTTCTGTGCTTTTTACCAAAATATTCATATAAATCGTCTTCACAAAGTTTATAAAAGGCTTCCAGTAGTGGTGGACAAACAGGCATAAACTGACTCATTTTTTGAACACATTGTTAGAGTCAGGTAAATTGCCAAGTTACAATTTCAAAGCAACATTCTGAAAGAAGAGTTTTACATCTAATAGTATATCATATATTTGAGAACCATTTGTGGGAATAAAAGAAAGCCCAAAATTTAATACCTTGTGCTGTTCTTTAGTCAAATGAGATAAGGAAATATTAATTATTAGGTCTGAGGGATCTTGCTGCACACTACTGGACCCAGTTTCATTTGGCCTGCTAGTTGCTGTCTGTTTCATCGTATCCTATTCCTGCTCAATAATTGTCCTCTTGTCATATGCCTCACAACTTTTGGTACCTTTATTTGTAAAAAAGTTTGATTCATCAGAGCAAGATGAGTACCGCCCTCTGGCAACTCCACCAAATTCAAAGTGCCAACTGTATCAACAGACACAGAGCAGTGGTCTATATTACTTTGCATATTTTGATGCCCATGATCACTGCTTATATTGCTGTAGCTAGTGTTGGTCAAATCAACGCAATCATTAACTAAAATATTAGCGCCATTATTAGTCAGAGAAGCACTAGGCACAGCAGTTTCACTGTTATAGTGTTCTTGACTATTCCGTTTAGAGGTAGTAGTACTACTCATACGAACTCTAGAATCATTCTTAGGCCAAGAAAATATATGTCCATTACTAACTTCAGCCATATCCCTATCAAGCTTTTTCTTCTTTATAGCCATAAATCATTTTTTATAAAGAGCAATATCTGACAACAGCTCGTCGAGTTTCTGTCTGCAGAAGAGTGTATTATCAAACACCTGCATCCCCACCATATCACTGACAATAGCAGTACTTAATGAAGCTTCAGTAGTGTTAAAAGCTCTCAGAAGCAAACAGATATAACCAACACTCAACTATATTCAAACATCACATAATCCATGTACTAGTACAATCAGATCATAATTAAAGTAAACGCAGTTACAAACTTGTCAGCGAATTTACTGTTATACATCAGTTATGTGTCAAACATTAGGTAATATATGATTCATATAACAAGTTCAGCAGTAAAGATGTATCCTAGTTATTTAAGAAGAAATACAGCAGTTTGAAGGTTCACAATCCTAAGTGATGTAGAGGTAGAAATGGGTCATGACATCTGTTGGTTTAGTTTATCCAAGTATTTTAGGTTTCTAATACCATGATGGAAATGGACACCATTCCTAAGACAAAGTATGATTAAATATCATGAAATTAGCATTGTTTGAATCTTTGATGTTAGCCAGATGTGCTCTTTTCAGCAGCCCCAATGTGCCCAGAAATGATTGACTCCTTCTGCAATTCAAACTGAGTTAGATTTATTGGTAATATATCTAAATATGATTTTAAATTCTGTTCTATAAGACCCATTGCTCATACTAATATTGGAACTGTCAGGGTATCTTCCTTCCACATTACTCTCATTCCTGCCTGTGTCTTTCTGTACATAAGACACTGTAGTCACTGGCAATAGCAATTTCAATCATCAGTGCTACTTTTGCCTTTTTTCATGGTTGATCCCATATGGTATAAACTTCATCATTTTCTATAATGCTTTGTGGTTTTTGTTTCCAATGCTTCTCAGCTATTTCAGTATTATAATGTTTCTACAATCCCCAGTGCAACAGCCTTGCCACATTATTATGCCTTTCAGTATACAGTCCTTCTGGCATTAATGTATCACAACCAGCAGCAAGATATGCAACTGTTTCCATTTCTGTTTTATAGTACCTGAAAGTGTCTACTTCTTCCACATGTTCAATGGACTTTGTAAACCAATGTGTGTGTAGTTCACTATCCTGGGTCACTAATATTAACCTTTTGTCTTTTGGTTTAAATTCATCTCTCCTTAACCAGTCCTGTGTTCAGTCCTGATCTACATGAGGTTGTTCTAAGAGTTTTCTGTACTTGTAACTATATTTATGCACTTTCTATATTCCTTGCCTTCTCATCTGGCCCATCACCTTATATTATTTTGTTTTTGGCACATTTAGTTGCTGCCTGCTCTTTATTTACTTCTTGCTGGCTTTACATTCCCACTTGACACCAATATGCTTCTGCTATACTAAGCAGGGAATTCATCTTAGACTTATTCTCCTTATGTTTTAAAACCTTCACAATGCTTGGATCTTGTGAGGTCAGCAGATATGCATGAGGTCCTACAATTGCAGATCTATACATGTAGACAGTTTCGAGGAGGCCCATACCTCCTTCAGAATGGGGAATATATAATCTTGGTATACACTGATTTTTATGAGTCATTTGATAAGCATGAAACATTTTTCTTGATTTCTTGCCCAACTCATCCAATGCATTTTAGGTCCAGTCAGTCACTCCAAAACTGTAAGATAGGACAGGAAGAGCAAATTGGTTTATAGCCTGGACTTTGTTTCTAGATGTCAGACCTGTTTTCAATATTAATTTTAGTCTTCTAAAATATTCATTACTAAGTTGTATTCACATGTGTTCATGTTTTATTGTTGATCCTTCATCAATTCTCAAATATTCATGCATTCCCTCTTGCTCAAGTTTTTTTATATCACATTCCTGTCTCAGGCTGATGTTTTCTTGGTGCTGTAGCTTTCTTGCTTTAAATGTTGCTTTTGTACATTTATCAAGACCAAATGGCATTCTTATATCATCTGAGAAAGTTTTGACCACTTGTAGTTGTGCTTTCAGTTCCTCATCTGATGAACTATATCGATTTAAATCATCCACAAAAAGAAGATGAGAAAATTTTACACTTTGTTGTTTTCTGGGAGCCAAATTGTAGCCATAATCTAATCTGTTAAATAGACGGCTTAATGACTTAAGGGCAAGACAAAAGAGAAGCAGAGAGAAAGAGTCACCCTGGAGTATCCCCTTTGAATTTTTATCCCTATAATAATAATCTGTCCTTTATCATGGCTTAACTGCAAAGTGGCTTGCCACTGTATCATGCTCATTGTAATATAAGTGATCGGTGTATAGTGTATCTTATACATTTGTATGCACTCTTTTTTCCATGAATATCAGATGTTGTCAAATGCTTTTTTTGTATTCTGTCCATACCATACTTTCTTCCTCTTTTTTACAGTTCTCCATTATGACTTTATTTAACAACAAATGGTCCTTTGTTCCATATGACTTTCTTTTGTTTCCCTTCTGTTCTATTGCCATGATTGAGTTTTCTTCTAAATGACTATAAACTCTATCAGCATCAATTCCTGTCTATAGTTTATACATCATTGGAAGACTATTATTGGTGTATAGTTTTAAGGATAACTTGCAGGTTTGCTTTTAAGGAGGATTATTGCTTTTCCTGTTGTTATCCAGGCTGGAATCTGTTTGGGGTAAACATATAAATAGCTCTTACTCATGGCTAAATCTTCATGTAAAGATGTTAATACTTTTAGCTAGAAGTTAGGTACTACATCTGAGCCTGGGCATTTCCATTTAAGAGCTTTTATTAATTTTGTTTCAGTTTATCTGGCTATTATGTCATCCCATTTGTTTCAAGTTATTTTGCTTTGTCTCCCAATTTTCTATAAAACCTTTTTGGTTTATCAATACATTGTTTATTTTGTTCTTTTCCTTTATTTATCTGTGTATCTTCTAAGTTTTTCTGCCTGTGTAGATATCTTTAGTTTATTATTTGCAATAATGTATGATAGATCCTGATCTTTTCTGATACTGTGCATTGCTTTTATCATGTCTAGCTTTCTGAGTATTTTTTTTATCTGTTCCCTCTTCAAAACTCTTCTAACAGTTACACTTCGTACCTTAATTGTTTTACAGTTTTCTTTATCCGATACTTCCATGATGGTATTTTGCACCTTTTTTCCCCTTACTGTCATGTGTTTTTGTGGTACTGTGTTCATTTATTTTGTCAAACTTCTAACACTTTGGGTCTTATTGACTTTCTGTAGTCTATTTCTTTCATTGATCTTAATATGACTACCCATCTCTATTAATACAAGCAACTCTTCCCCTAGATCATTTTCTTCCACGCTGAGGGCATACTCTTTGCTTTCCATTTCCTGTGCACATTCTACAGAAAGTTCCAAAGCATCTTCCTGTGCCATATTCTCTTCAGTTTCATCCCATGTCATCGTTGTACTTTCCTATGGGAACTCACTGACCTATGACTTCACAACATTGAATGTGTCAGAGTTGTCATGTTTTCCTGTTCCTTCCCTTGCTGTGCAACTCCAACAAAACTTTTATATTGGTTTCCTATTGACTGCTACAAAGCATCTTCATATGGCAAATGATCAGATGTTTCCCACTCTGCTGGTTTCTCCTTAATTTGTGACTTCCTTATTCAGTCCTGCTGTGGTGTTGTCAGAGTTAGAGTTTCTACACCAAATCCTTTACTTTGCAAGTAATCCATAACGTCAGTTTCTATTTCTTTAACTTCACCATTAATAATCATCCTTTCTTCTTTCCCTTTTTTTTTTCTTAGTTTTTGCATTGTAAAATTTTCCATATTACGGATGCCTTTGCTTGTATTTCTCTTCAACTATCTTTGGTGCTGCTCTTTTTGTATTGGTTACTTTTGGTTTCTCCTTTGCATAAATATTGCACCATATTAAATTTATTTTTCTTTCCCATGTAAATATTTCTTCTTCAGATTTATTTGCTCCTCTTCTTTTTCCTTACTTAGGGGACTCATTGTTCCATCATGCTGAGATAAAATCTGTGTTAAACTTTCAAAACTATATCCTTTGCTTCGCAGATATTCCGTAACTTCTGTTTCTATTTTTTAACTGCCATATTACTAATCTTCTAGTCTGCATTCAACCTTTGTAACCTTATGTTTTGTATTGTGAAATTTTCCATGTTTGGGTGCCTTTGCCTGTATTTTCCTTCCAATATCATTGCAGTTGTTTTTTTTTTTTTCCTGAATTGATTAATTTGGCTTTTTCCTTTGCATAAATATTGGATCATATCAGATCTCTCTTTCATTCCTGTCACCATATTTCTTTCGATACCTATCAAATACAATAATCATGGCATCAGTATGACTCTAGCTGTAATAAGGAAAGCAGAGTAACTGAATGAGTGCTGTGCAGGTAGTTAAGGGAGTATGGGATAAAGTGAGTAATAATACCAAAGAAGATGGGTGTTATTTAGAAAGGATAGATTACCAAGAGATATTTTGAGGCCGAGTCCACAGTCAAAGAATAAAATTACCCCTTGAACATTCCAGTAGTACCCTCTTCAACTCATCATGCAAAACATTTTTTTGTTCTTAAACTCTGAAGTAATGGAAAGGTTGCAGACTAAGGGCTGAATTTTTTTTTAAATTGAAAAAAAAAACATTTATATATATATATATATATATATATATATATATATATAGATAGACATTTTGTCTAGTGTTTGCCACTAAAACTAGGGTAGCTAGTAGCTGTAGCTTAGTCCAGATCCAGGCCTGATGCTTCTGGAACCATTTGTAGTTGTTTGTTTGTTCTGAGCATGCTTTCCAGGTCACCTTGGATTAGAATGGGCCTATCTGCACTTTTGCCAGAGAATTGTTTTGATTGGACCCTAACTAGTAAAGGAAGGCTAGCATAGGGCTTGGAATGAGCAACCATATTGGTCCTTTTGAATTTTGTTATAGTTTTTTCAAGTTTTAGCTTTTGGTGTTTAGGTCCTGCATCTGAGCTGGTGTCTGCTTGTTTGCATGTCACTCAGCAATGCTCATTGCTGTGCAATTGTGCCCCAAAGCTAGACAGTTGAATTCAACAAATTTTCCTTTAAACCTAGGCAGAAATATCCATTCATTGAGCTCCTCCATAATCATTTCTGAAAAAGTCAACCCTAGTGACAATTGTCTTCAACCTAGCATTATGGACAGTTGGACTACCCTTGTTTCTCCTGCCAACCTTTTTGACTTGGATCTCTTGAAGCAGTGTAGCAATTGCCTCCTGTACACAGACAACCCTCTACTAATAACACAACCTAGTACAGAGTGCAAGAGATGTATTTACTCCAGGTATCTAGAATCTATGCGCTTTCAAAACAGTAACATGGAAAAGGTTGTCAACTTACCCACCACTACATATTCACATTGTACCACTACTCACACATAACACTACTCAAACACATAGTATGCATCAAACACGTAAATCCACATACATAGAGGTTCCCTCAAAATAACTTGCTGAAACACCGGAGATCTCCAAAAGACAAGTCTGCTACAGCTAACACAGTCTCCACAGCAGCTCCCATGACATATCCCAACACCAGTGTCTCACCCACCAAGCCCGTAAGGCATATCACTTAAAAACCAAGTTTTCTTGTAATTGGAGATGACTCAATAATGAGACACACAGATGTCTCACTCATCAGGTTGGACAAGAAGAAAGTCATGGTCAGCTACCTGTCTGGTGCTAGGATTCACCAAATCACACATGCCCTCAGGTCTCTCAGCAACAATACCATTATGACTGTCATAGTTCATGTTGGTTTGAATAACCTAAGATGTTCCTCACTGGACTATATGAAGAGAGACATGGTCGAGCTCTCTAAGTATGTGTCCCTGGTATGTATGTCCCTAGCCCTGAGTAGAATACTACCCTCACTTAGAATGATGCCACAGTATAAACAAAAAAAATATTGATTTTAATAACTGGCTTAGTTTTTGGTGTCATTCCAAGGGGATCCTGTTCCTGTCTGCCTGGGAAGCCATGGTCGACAAAGCTCTCTGCTTTGCCAGAGATGGTTTCCACCTTGTACCTCTAGGGTTTTTGCTGCTGGCAAAGGCTCTTCCTCCACCATAGTGACTTTTTAGGCAGGGTCTCAAAAACAACATTACCAATGTGAAATTAACCAATCAGAACACAATAAGGGTCATACTGCTAAATGCTTGGAGCTTAAACCAAAAACTGCACTCCCTGGAAACACTTCTATCACTAGAAGATGTAGATGTCTGTGCAGTGACAGAAACCTGGTTTAAGGCCTCAGAGAATACCCCGGTCCTGCAAGTCTGCAATGCCTTCCACACCTTTAGACTGCAAAATGAATGTGTGAAAACCAAAGGAGGCAGTGTTTCAGTCTGTATTAAAGATAAATTCTCCTCCCATCTAGTTAGACTGAACAACTCCACAGAGTTACTCCAGGTTCATATTATAGTAGGTAAGACCCACCCCCATTCAAGTCCTAGCCAGTTATACATCCCCCCTCCATGGGTCACGACACCCATAAAGCCTACTTAATCAAATGAAGACAATCCAAATGTTACTGAACACACTGGTTATGGGGATTTTAATTATCTCACCATCAGCTGGGAAACCTACTCTAGTCCAAACTGGCTAACACAAAAATTCCTTGACTTTGTGAATTCAAGTGCCTTGGTGCAAATTGCCCATACCCCAACAAAAGAAACAGACATTATGGATCTGGTACTAACCATCATGTCAAACAGGTGCACTGCTGCAACTGTTGGACCCTCATTATTTAAAACTGACCATAAATCAGTCGCCTTCAAACTGACACTAACACCAGAATTCAGAAAGGGAGAAATCAGACTAAAAAACTTCAACAAGGCAAATTATATCATTCTAGGTAAAGGTATACATGCATTCCAAGTCCGACCCCATACTGGAAGTGGTGACTACACTGAAGCTTACACTAAAGCCCCTACAATCACTTGCATAAGTGTATAAACTCAGCTTTACCAGATAGAATCAAAGCCAGAGCCCAAAATAAAATCAGGCTGCTATGGTGGACTTCCAGCATTAACAAATTCTGCAATAAATGTCCAAGAAAAAAAAGAAAAGGACTTAACAATGGAAAAGCACCCTTCTCAGCCTTAACATGCAAATAAGACAACTTGTAAAATCCTCCAACAGTTCCTTTGAGAAAAACCTAGCAAGTACTTATACCATCCAAGGCCTTATACAGCTGAATACATAACCTAAAGGGTAGGACCCAAGGATCTGCAGAACTGGTAGTCAACAATATCACACACACTGACCCCACAGGGATCACAAACCTGCTAGCAGATAGGTTTGGTGAAAATTTCACTCCCGTATCCCATCCTAAGTTACAACAAATACTCCCCAAAGCTTTTCCCCACCTTACATATCTGAAGAACAGGTCCTCAAAGCTCTGTCCAAGGCAATGGACATGGCCCATGGGACCAAATGACATTCCATTCCTGTCTTCTAAACAGGCTAATACATTAACAAGCATAACCACTAAGTACCATTTTTAATCATAGCCTAAGCACAGGCTTTATTCTTGTGGAATGAAGAACAGCTGCAGTTATTCGCCTCCACAAAGGTGGCCTAGCAACAGACCTCAGGAATTACAGACCCATAAGCCTGACCAGCATCATCTGTAAGGCCATGGAACATATTATAGTTCTCATAAATAAAGACAGGTAACCTCCAAACCCTAGATCCTACCCGATTCAGCTTCATGAAGGGCAGATCCTGCCTGTTAAATCTGCTGGATTTCTTTGAAAGTGTGACCAATGCCATTGATGAGGACAAATCTCTGGACACAGCTTGCCTTAACTTAGTAAAGGCTTTCAACACAATCCCACATTCAGGCATTACCAATAAACTTAGCAAACGGAATGTAAACCCCTTTGTTATAAGGTGGGTTGTCAACTGGCTCACAAACCTGACATACAAACAAATCAAATTGGGTGAGCCACATCAACCAGCAGACCTGTTACCAGCAGGGTCCCACAGCGTTCATTGTTGGCCCCCCTGCTGTTTGAGATATACTTCTCAGAAGTTCAGGTCAAAACTAAGGGGTTGTGGCTGGCCAAGTTTGTAGACAGCTGCAAACTAGGTGCAATCATTGAATCCCCAAATGATGTCAGTATACTCTAGAAGGTTCTCCACACAGACCAATGACAGATGTATTAGTCATGGTCTCAAACTGAATGCAAAGAAATGCATCATCATTCCCTTTGGCACAAACAATATCCTCTCACACTATCAAATCAATAACAATACCTTAAGTACCCATGAAATGGTAAGCGACTTGGGATCACAAGTTGACTGCTACCTTAACTTCTTCCACCACATGTCTATCATTCTAAAGAAAGCTTTCCATGTAGCTCACTTGATTAGTAAAGGCAAAATAAGTTAAAACCCCCTATACTCAGCACTTATTATGCTCAAAATTGAGTATAACCCCCTATTTGGTAAGTACCATACTAAGCACCTGCAACAGTTAGAGAGACCGCAGAGGTTTCTAAAAAAGAAGATCAAGGGCCTTCATGATGTGCCACACATGGACTGACTAAAGTCCTTGTCACTATGCTCTGTATTGTAAAGACTTCTTAGGGGAGACATATGCTGGGCCTACAGAGCAACCCAAGACCCAAACCTAATGATCTTACTGCATATCTGTAAATCAAATGCATCTTGGGTTAGCTGTTGCAGGCACTTAAATATGACCTGCAACTTAAATAGGACATGCTGGAGGGACAGCCACATCTTAGGAACAAACTACCAATTCATGTGAAACAGAATACTTCTATGACACTGTTCAAGAGGAACCTGGACAAATGGATGAAACACTGCATATTCTTACCAGGGATTGGGCCCACAACCCTTTTGGACATGGGCAGTCATCACTAAATGCAAACCTGGGTATTGACTAGTACCTCTATGGTATTACATTGGGTCGAAATGGCTAGCCTTAAAATGACCTTCTGACCGATAGCCTAGTAACCTCCTATGATCCTATATATACTTATTTATATGTATACATATATATATATATATATATATATATATATATATATATATATATATATATATATATATATATATATATATATATAAAACACTGGAGCCAGAATAAATTTAGTGCTTTCGTCCCGTTTATTACAGAACTTCTTCAGAATTACAAAATCCAACATTTATATCATTTCTTTTGATACCATCATTATGTCAACATCATTTCCTGCTAGTATTAATCCTTAAAAGGACATGTCAATTTTAAATTCACTCAGACAAACAATACTGTTATCTTTTAACGCAATAATTTCTAATGAAAACCTATGTACATAGTGTAAACTTTATAATAATATTCATTGTTTAACTAAACTAACAAAATATACAAAAACAATGTTCTATCCATAACAAAGAAAAATTAAATTAAAAATTAACATAATTTAAATGACTTTTAACAGAAACCTTATCATTAATACCAGGCATGACATCAGCTCTTAAAAAAATTTGCCATTTCAATTCTGTTTTTTCTAAAAAGTGATTGAATGCACCTACAAACTTGTCTGTTTTCATCTTCTCAATTACAAAGAAGGTGAACTTCTTAAAATTTTCACACAACACTGAATGTTTGGCTAACACATTACTCATGTCTTTCTTCTTAATAGCCAATAAATGTTCCCTAACCCTGTATCTTAACTTTCTAATAGTTTTTCCATTGTAGAACATACTGCTAAATAAACTAATCCACCCATCATAAATCTACATCCTATGATCCTATATATACACACATATATATATATATATATATATATATATATATATATATATACACACACACACACACACACACACACACACACACATAAATATATATTAAGTATGGTTTGAATCAGAAAGAATGTTCTATAACTGTGTTTCCTTTCTAGAAGCTTAGTAAATAATCTATATTTTTAACATTATTAAATGCATAATGAAGTGGGAATTTACTAGAATGGAGAAAACTTTATTTGCTGTTGAGTACTGGGATATTGAAAATGCTTACAGGTGCAGTTTATCAAATAATTGACTTTATCAGTGGGTCTGCAAGCTTTTCACAATTTGATAAAAATTACTTTCCATTGAACGCCGTTGTAGTCAAATCTCCTTTTGTAAACTATAGTACTTTGAATGTGGTTGCTGTTTCACTGGAATTATGTAACTGTGGAATTGGTATACATAAGTAGAGGTGTGAGGAGGGTCTCTCAAATAAAACATTTAGTTTGTTTAATGCATTTATTTTAGTTGAGTTATGTATGCTGTTTCCCCTTATTTGCAATTGCTATTACTGTTTTTTATTTTACTGAGATTGTCTTCCATTGTGTGTAACTTTGACTATCGTTGACATACACTTTCACCACATTCATTATCATTGCTTTTGTGATCACCAAATAAATAATAGCGAAACTAGAAACAACTCTGTTAGCAATGCAACACCATGATAACATATCCAAGTGTACATTAACTCCTGAAGTAAAGTACAACTGTCTCAGAAATGCAGCCAATGCATTACAATTTCAAACACACCAAAGACTAAAAAGTGTTTTTGATCTATAGGACCACAGAAGAAAACAACACTCAATATTTTTATGCTTCCATCCAAGAGTACAACACAGAAAAATAAACTCAATACTTCTGTATGGTGGGGTTTTCACCACGTCCACCCATATCTCTTAACCTCATAGAGTAAGATATCTGTACAAAGCCATAAATAAAAGTGGGACAAAGGCTCAAAAATAGGGACATTTTGTAAATATTGCTCTTACAAACTTAGAAAGGTAATATAATAACAGGTTTTGCATTAGCATGAATTTTTTGAAGGATATGAAATCTGAAACTCAGACGTCTGTCATTTTTTTCTAACTTCAATCTTTAATGATTTGCCAATAATTTGCCAGAAAACTGCAATTTTTTGAAGAATGGACCAAAAATATGAGGCAAAAATCTGGACATTCTGCGAAAATCTGTACAGTTTAGAGATGTGCGTCCACCCTTAGTGTACAGGCTTCACTCCCACACACCCTAATATATACTAATGCAACAGCTGCACAGGTGCAGTGTGAGGGAATACCTACTGGATGCTGTAGGAACTAGTACATGAGTCAATTACACCAGTAAATAACAAGTTGTGATATCAGCTGGTACAGGCATATCTCCAACTTGTTGGCAAACTACACAATCAACAAAATGAATTGAAGTCATGTGCATGTTTATGGTGTTTTGTTTGTGTGTGTGTGTGTGTGTGTGTGTGTGTGTGTGTGTGTGTGTGTGTGTGTGTGTGTGTGTGTGTGTGCGCGTGCGCATATGTCTGACTGCATATATTTGCTGTTCAATGTCTGTTTCAGTTGTATTGTTTTAGTATCTGATCTAATCCTATTGCTTAGCCACAGCTCATGACTCTGGTATTTTTTTCTAATACAAAATCACAGTTCTAAAACATATAGCTGATTGTACATTTGGTCTGTATTCTTTGTAAGCATGTGTTAGGACAATCAAGATGCTAACAGTGTAGAGTTCTGAATTCTCCTTAATTAATAAGCACTTGCCAAAACTTGGAAAAAGTATTGTTAAGCCTGTTACAAAGATCTGATCAAGTTGGCTGATGCAACATATAAATTGTGCGATCCACATACATCAGTCTTGCCCAAAATGGGTCAGTACTTTGCTATTTTGCTATTTTTATTTCCAGAAGTTCACTGATTCAGTATGTTGTTACTGTCAGACTAACTGCTATCATTATGTAGCTATATCTTTGAGCTTGTTCAGGGAGTGGGGGGGCTGGGTAAAGATGAGCAGAAAACATAACTAACCAGGACTACCTAATATCTCTGATCAGGCAGTGATTTACTTGCCTGTACTCAGTGCTGTGCTTTCTTTAAAGCAGTTCTTTGTTTAGAAAGTGAGAAATTTTCAGTTGGCATATGATATTATTGATATTGATATAGAATATGTGCAGTATTCGGAACAGTTGTTTTCTACTGGGATTTCTTTGTAAATTATATACCTCTTTGAAATATTGCATGTGTTACAGCAATGCTGTTCTTGTTGATCACTAACTCAGTAGCCTTAGCTATATGGATTATATCTTGTCAGGGATATAACAACCAGCCTGCTTCCAAAGATACAGGGCACCTTCCACATGCCCAAATTGTCAAATAGTTTGAGAAGGGCTGACTAAAAGACAAGTTTGGGCATGAACCCCTTAAGAGCTTTACTGCCACCAAAGAATATGCTCCTCTGAGTTTTTTGAGGATTGGTGGTCGGCTTGTGTTTTCCTTTGTTGGGCAAATAAAAAAAACTTCCTTTTTCTTATATTTACTGATGTTTATTACATTTCTTTTCAGTAAAGTTATTCTAAAGCTAGGAGTACTGTGCTTTAATGGACTGTCTAGAGACAGTAACTTATTTAAATGGATTACTTTTTCTGACAACTTTAAAGTAGTATAAACTAACTGATAGCATATTTTATGTGGAGAAATTGTGTTAAATTTTTCACTGTGGTGCTTCCATAGTGTTGAAAGTGCATTTTATTGTGTTTTTCTGCCAAATAAGTAACTTCTGTAGATAGGTACTTTTACCGGCATGTGCTGCCTGTCTTCCACAGAAAAAAGACATCATTTTTGGCTTGACCATGGAACAGAATGTTGGATGCATAGTTGGTCCTTCTTCTAGCCACAAAAAGAAAAAGTAAAGCAAATGGCTTTTGCCACCACAGCTGGCTAGCACTAAGGACTGTGAGTTAGCCACGTCTTCTGTAACTGTTGGAGTCCCTTCAGTGGGCAAGGTCTCTCAGTCTCTCAGAAAATATTGAGTTCTTACAGAAGGATTTTCCTGAATCTACACCCATTCCTCCTGTTCTGTTTGCTTTAGAGGATGTGTGTCTTATTCCCTGAAATTTTATTGATAGTCAGACATCTATACCTAAAAAGTTAGATAGGGTGTATAAAATTCTTCAGGCTTGTAAAAATGTATGCACTATTACAAACCTGACCTAGCAGCTTTAGTCTTAGTAGATTCCACTGCCGCTAAGCACTTAGTAATTTGCAATCCTACTCTTTCTAATATGGATGGGTAAATTATTAATAGGTATGGAAAAAAGTAGTTATTCCACAGCACTGATTTTCAGTTTTAAGATGTCAGGGTCATATGTTAAAGTTTGTTCTGACATATTGTGAAGGTATGAGGAATGTTTTATCTATAGTTTCTTCTTGTGAAGAAAAAAACCTGCTTCAAATAACTTAGTTTCTGCTATTGCACAGCTCACTACTCATTTTTTGTAGTGTGTGTATGATTCTGTTGATACTTCTTCCAGGTTATGGCCACAGGAACTGTTTTAAGGAAGTTTGCTTGACTGCATTCTCGGGAACTACTAGATGATTTTAAAAATAAGATTTTAAATTAGTAGACCTCTTTGCCTCCTCTCTGAGCAATCATCTGGCAAAATTCTGCTCCAGGACCCCAAGCAAGAAAGCCTGAAAGACAGATGTTCTTTCTTTTCTTTGGACAGGAATGTTTATGTATGCCTTTCCACCCTTCCTACTAATATTCAGGGTACTTCTGAAGATTCATATGGAACCCCGCCCCCAAGATCATTGTGGTGACTTCCTTAAGGCTGAGGCAACAGTGGTTCTCCCTTCTGTTACAAATGGCCAAGGGCAATTGCCACAAGTTTCTTCACAGAATGGATCAACTCACGCAATAACAAGGGTTTTTAATACACCCTGACATCAATCATCTTCAACTGACTGCCTGGATGATAAGGTCTTAATTCCTTTTAAGCACCTGTTTTCTGAGGATGTGTAGCAGGTACTAACAGAGGCAAGAAAGCCTGCTACTAAAAAATTGTATAATAGGAAATGGAAAAAATTTCTAGTTCGTGACAGCAAGAAAACCAGCAAATATTCAGGGCTGTTTTTTTCTCTGGTGTTACAGTATTTATGTGGATTATTATGCTATGACATTTCTTATTTCTTTATCAAGATTAATTTATCAGCCATTTCAGCATGCCTGTCCATGGATCTTCCTCTTTCAAGGCAGTCTCATGTCAAAATGCTCTTGAAAGATGTTTTGTGTAAGAGGCCTCCAAGTAAACCAGTGGCCCCTCCTTGGGATATTAATTTTGTGTTGGAGACGATAATAAGTGCACCATCTGAACTAGCTAATGTGGATGAGTTGAGCTTCTTAACATGGAAAACAGTTTTACTGATTAGTTCTTATGGTGAGTCAACCCTTCTCATTTTCCATAGGGACATAGACATAAGGAATATAGGGGCATTTCTTCTATTATTCTGAAAGTGGTATCCAAGTTTTCTTTAACCCAAACTGCCCACCCCCATTTTCTTTCTTGAACCAAAAAATGAGGGAGAAAGGATACTCCATGTCTTGGATGTCCACAGACACCTTAGATATTATCTTGACAGAAGTAAATCTTTCTGATCTTTGGATCAGTTGTTCTTTTCTTCTGAATGTAAAAAAGCAGTAAGTTGTGTCAAAACAGAATATTTCCAAATTGTTGTTTAAGGCTATTACCTTTTGTTATACTTACCATGACAAATGTATCCCAGGCAGGGTCAATGCCCTCTTTACCTGGGCCTTGGCTTTATCTGTGACTTTTTTGGAAAGGGTTGGATTCTAGAAATATTGTGGAAGCTGCTGCTAGGTCTTCTGCATATACGTTTACAAAGCACTATAAACTGGATTCCTTCTCTAGGACTAGATCTAAGTCAAAATTTGCTAGGACCATTCTCCAGTGGTTTCTTGACCCTTTTCCTTCCTCCTTCCAAATATAGTTACTATGGTAATCTACTATATAGCTAAGGCTACTGCAGCAGTGATCAATATGAAGACCATATTACAGTTGTGTTTGTTGAACTTATCGTAACAGTAGATGTTCAAATGATCACTGCTGCAGTAGCAGCTCCCTTGCTCCATACCTATTGGTTTTTGGTGTTTTATGCATGGGTGCAGATATATATTTTTGTTGCTCCTAGCATTGTCCTTTCAAGACTCAGATTCCCTCTCTTTGCTGGCAGGAAAGCTCTGAAGGGCTTCATGCCCAGACTTGTGTTTCAGACAGCTGAGCTTGAGCTGTTTGACAGTTTAGATGTGTGAAATGTGCCCTGAAGCTTTAGAAGCTGGCTAGCTGTTATATCCTTGGCAGAATATAACCCATATAGTTAAGACTTCTGCAACAGTGATCATTTCAACATCTGCTGTTATGCTAGGTTCAACTTGCACAACTATATTTTTTATATTATTTTAAATTTAGTCTTCTGAGGTGCATGCCTTTAGCCAAGGGTATAAATGAACAGTATATTCATTATACAGGATTCTATTTATGTTGTTTTTGTGCATGCAATGCATGATAGTTTTTTATTCAGCAAAATGAACTGTAGCTTCTCCTTTATGATCCAGAAAACATAGGTTCAGGAATTTAAAATTGCGATAACTTCGTGGATTCATAGATTCACAGGTTACTATTAAGCTCTAAAAAAGCTAAACCTTCTGCAGCCTAACTGCTACATTCCCTCTGCATTCATTATGAGTAGACTAAACTGAATCCCTGAAATGCATTCACCAAAAAAAAGGTTAAAAAAAACTTTTTTTAAGTTGCCTTTATGGGTAGGATCAAGCCCCCCTGCATCCCTTATCTGGGGGGTAGCCCCCCCATACCGCCAAACATATATATACCAAATCATCAGTCACACCAAATCAAAGAAGGGTAAAAGTCCCTGAAAAGAGCATCACTGCTGCAGAAGTTGCTAACTATGATTTCCTGCTACTCAGTCATGGTAAATAGAAATATGGTTGTGACTTCAATGTAGGTTTGTGAAGTAAGGTCCTGGTTCCAAAACAGGCATTATTCTTTGAACAAGTAAATGTTTCCTGAAGAAGGAAGGTTTGATTGAGCAAAATATTTGCAATAAACCCATATGTCTGTATGTCTGTATATATATATATATATATATATATATATATATATATATATATATATATATATATATATATATATATATATATATATATATATATATATATACACTTCCCCTTCATATGATCGAATTTCTCTAAACTCGAAAGTCTTAAACTCAAAACCAGAATATCGAATTTAGAGAGACTCGAATATATGAAAGGGACAAAAAAAATTAACACCTTTCAAATGTTTTTGCAGGGGAGCTTCGCCCCCCCTGCATCCCCCACACCCCCCACTTAAATATACCTACTCTGAGATCGCACTATAGTGAAGGAAAGGGAAATCTCCCATTCCGCACTATACGCATAAGCACGAAGCGGAAGATTTCCCATTCCTCAGCTATAGTGCGGTCAAGAAACATTCACATTTAAAATGCTACGGTACAGGCGACCTGGCCCCCTGCAATAAGGTAAGTTAACTTTTTATTTTTTTATACCTAAGGCTCCCATTCACAATTTCGAGTGAATCGAAGTTCGAGATTCTGGTCTCGAGATAATGAATTTCGAGCTTCCAGCCATTCGATCTTGTGAAGGGAAACTATATATATATATATATATATATATATATATATATATATATATATATGTTTATATAAATATATATATATATATATATATATATATATATATATATATATATATATATATATATATATATATATATATCTTATTCTTATTCTTCATCTTTCGGCTCTCCCTGTTAGGGGTTGCCACAGTGGATCACCTGTCCACTCATGATTGGCAGTGGAGTTTTACGGTGTTGAGTTGCCAGCCCGGCGTCCAACCTTCCACAGAAAGCACACATACACACGCACTCAAGCCTAGGGCCAATTTAAAGTGTCCAATCCACCTACAGCATGTCTTTGGGATATGGGAGGAAACCAGAACACTGAGAGAAAACCCACACGACCCTAGTGAGGACATGCAGACTCTGCATAGAAGGCACCCCAGCGAGGATTAAACCAGAGAACCTCTTGCTGTGAGGCTGCCACGGTGGCTGCCATATACACACATATATATATATATATATATATATATATATATATATATAATATATATATATATATATATATATATATATATATATATATATATATATATATATATATATATATATATATATATATATATATATATATATATATATATATATATATATATATCTACACACACACACACATATATATATATATATATATATATATATATATATATATATATATATAATATATATATATATATATATATATATATATATATATATATATATATATATATATATATATATATATATATATATATATATATATATATTTATTTGTCATGTGTACATTTTATATAAAGCAAATGAATGAGTTCAAACCATTACAGATTAAAATGGATGAAACTCTATTAACTTGGAACACAGAGATATTGAGAAGTAAAGCTGTGGTTTACATCTGTCATATAGCACATCATATTACACGGGTCTATATTATATCAGCAAATGCTTAACTTAGCTAACACTGTATAATCAACCCAAATATGTCAAAATACCAAAAGAACGAACACACAACACAAAATAAAGTGTTGGGGTTGCCCCTCACACCCCTTTCGATGTGGGTGGCTGTGCCCACCACAAGCCCCCTACTTAAATATACCAACTCCGTGATCGGACCACAGTGGAGGAAATGGCAATGTCCTGAAAACAACACAGTGATTTTTTTCCCTGGGAAAAAAAATTGCTGTTCCGTGCTTTCGGGATTTCACCATTTTGAATAAAAAGGGTTGATTAAACAGCATTCGGTAAGTTAAGCCTTCGCTGATTTAATAGGAACCCTATTACACAAACTAGTGCCAATGGTGGTGTTACCATTTAGAAACTATGTGGATGTCAGTGGTGCATAGGACTAATTTCTTACTCAATGTCCTCATCCCCAGACTGATAATGACAGGTATTGTCTTACAGTTAGAAATAAACTCTTAACTAGAAACTCCACTTACAATTTGAGAAGCCAGGAGTCCTTCCAGTTGTAAAGAACTCCATTTACTTTAGCTGCACAGGAAAAAAAAAAAGAAACATGTGACGCAGTTGCTCCTTGCTCTTAAAAGACTTTGCCATAAAACATGAAAATTAACGACAGTCTTCCCGTGTTTTACAAACTGTCAGCATCTAATCTAACAGACAGATGCATCTGTAGCTGAAATATAAACCACATACGCAAATATTCTGCTCTAGGATTACAAGAGGCTTTGCTATTTATTTGTGACTGAAGAACTTATTCAGTGACTAGAAATATAATTTGGAAATCTGAAAACATTTGTTTTCTCTGAATACATTTGGAGATTATTGTTATCATCATTATCATTGTGACGGTCTTGACTCTGAGCCACTGATCAATGATCCTCAGTCTTCAGCACAGACACTGGTGAGGGACAACCACTAGCAGCAAAAATGGATACACACAGTATTCTCAGATGCAGCTTTCTGCACCAAGTACAATTTCCCTTGGGATCACATAGGGAGCACACTCCAGACCTGGGACTGGACTCTCTTTTTCTCTCCAAGTCCTAAACAAGACACCACACTGACCACTTTGTAGCACTTTGTCCCTGTTCCAAGTATCTCACACACACACACTTGGATACTTGATCTTCACACATACACACACACGTGCACAGACACACACATGCGCATATATACACACACATACACACACACACACACACACACACACACACACACACACACACACACACACACACACACACACACACACACACACACACACACACACCTGGGAAAGGCTGGCACAGATTTAACAGCTGTGCCACCTCTGCCCAGACTATAAGGTAATCATACTGCCACAAGTCAGCTGCACTAAGGCTCTTATAAGGGTACCCAATTATACTGAGTAAAATTAATACTAATACAAATGGTAGAGTTTGACCCATGCAGCAAGGCTTGCAGGACTGGCCACGGTATCACTAAATTAAGCATAATTACTATTAAGATGTTAAAAGTATTCTCTAAAAGACCAGCCACAATGAAAGGGATAGGCATATTTAATAATAAATGATAAAATAGAAAACATGAGGATACTGAATATCTAGTTTCAAGAAACACCAATGTTTCAATCACAGGAGATATAAAATTAATACAGTTGGATAGATTCACACAGATGCAGAAAAACAATACTTAACTAATGTCACAGTATTTTCCTGACTAACTAAACAATTGCTGTTCTATATTTAAGTTACTTACTACAGCAAGGCAAGATGATGATTGTTGAGTTACTTACTATAGAAAGGCAAGATGAGATTTGTGTATGTGTGTGATATCTGTGAGAGATCTTTCCTGTCAGGTTCCAAAAAACAAAGTGCTGCTGTGAAAGTTCCATCATATCTCTCCATGATATCTAAAGAATCATTTCAGTGCTGATTATAAAATAACATCACATCTGGTCACATGCTCTGAAACAATACACACACAGAGCTTTGCTAAGATATAGTGCAGCATCTGAAAGCCATAAAACAATTTCAAAAATGTCCACCCTTCTAGGGTAGCAAGTAGTTCACCCCTAAGGACAATACAGTAAGATTCCTAGTCCTGGTTATACCAGACATTTTTTGTCTCTGGCTGCAATCAGACCTGTAAGATAAAATCTTTATGGCCTAAACCAACCCATTTAATTTTCACCCTATTTTTCAAAATTATCTGGACTAAGATTAACATCTTCCTTTCCAGAATTCTCTGTTAGAACATATACATTTAATCAGTTTTAATAATACTGTCTGACATACATATGTTTCTCTTTTCTGTCAGGACCCACTGTTGATGCATTTTTAAATCAAGCAACTTTGCAAATACATTTTAACACAGTCAAATGATATAAAATTATTTACAAAACTGCAGCTAGCTATGCTGGCATACGTTACACATGCACTTCCCTAGTGTCCCTGGCAGTGATGGCCTACAGTGAATAAAAAAACAAAGACTGGAAATGTTCACAGTTTAATAAAATAAAAAAGTGCAGATGCAAATAGCAAAGCTTTCAGGTTTCCCCTTCCTCAGTGCTTAGCAACTATTATTTTTTTATTCATAAAAGAAGAAAATATTTTCTGTTTGCAGATAACACATCTTTTTCTTTTTTATTATTACTGAATTCAAAAAGTCTAAACAGTAACAGAATAAATACTTTTTGCAAGTGATATAACTATATACAATATATACGGGTGTATACCACATTAAGAAAAGAAAAAAAAAGTTTGCAAAACAAATCCATACTAATGTATTTTATAATATTTATGAAATTTCAACATTTGCTTACTTTAAAGTTTATATCAACTGATGAATTTTTGACCAATAATTGAAGTTCATTGTAGAAGAGGATCTTAGACTTATAATTTCATATTCTTTGATAGATACAGTCTTGGGTAGAATGATGAATTTTTCAAATATAGGAAAGTTAGGAGGTTTTCATTACCTGGGGATGATCTTTTGTGCTGTAGCTGAAATAGTCCATATGAAGTAGTATTGAGGTTTGTTCACAGATGTGAAAACTGGAGAATTAAATAAATTAGAAAGTGAAAAAAATTCTGCCCATACTAACTCCAGAAATATTAATTTTACCCAAATAAATACAAATGTTTGGACGACCATAGATAATATGCTTCCATTCTTCAATGCAAATTTCATTGCATCTCCAACAAGCTGAACTGTTATTTATATACATTTTTGAAGTGGTTTGGGGTGTAAAAAAATCTGTATGAACACTTCCAGGTAAATTCTTTCCAAGTTTGAACTACTGAAGTTCAGACAAAAGAGTTTAGCATCAGTAATTTGTCATTATACAAACAGTTTTCAAATTTATCTTGTACTAAAATTTTCCAAAGATTACTCTTTAAATTTTCCTTATAGGCTAATACAATTTTATGCAAGTCATATCTGCCAGAGGAGTAAGATTTATCCTTAACTGTTAATCTAAATAATTAGTTAAATTTGGATTTTTGTTGAGATTTGATTGTGAAGCAGTCTTAAAATTATCTAATGTATCCAGAGCTTATCTAAACAATCCTGTATTGATTTGTGAGTGACTGTGTAGTAGCTTAGTAAGAGAAGTTTTTATTTCAATTTATATTTTATTTTTACCACTGTTTTTCACTGTTTGTAGAAAGGAATAGATAAGGAATAGATAGCTTGTAGACAAGAAGATTTACTTTAATTTATATTTTGTTGTTTTGCCTTCGATTTTCATTGTTAGCTATTATAAAGAGATTTTATACAGACAAACTCTAGACATCCCAGAGGGCCTAGTCAGCTATTAATTCACACAAACTGCAGAGAGGACAATCTGGAGCTTATCAAATCAACCCTGTCTTTGTTTGTGATTTATTGTACTTTACTGTTAAAAAGAGGTGCAACTATGAGTGTTATCAGAAACTATTGCATGCATTCACATAAGATGTAAAGGAAGTCCAGCTTTAGTGTGATTTTCATAACTTGTACAGTTGGAGCAACAGCTTTACTGTACTTAATTTAATATTTAGTTGTATATTGTTTGAGAGAGTCTCCCTGAAGTTGATTTAAGTTCTCTTTTAATTCTGTGGTAACTGATTTTGATTATTCTTTTCTTTTCTTTTTTTTATTCATTTACAGCTAAATATGGACTCCCTAAATAAGTATGCTATCAATGATTTGCTAAAGTACAAATATTTTGTATAGTCAAATAAATGCTATACATATTTAAAGGTAACACCTGATAACACTGGTGATCTGTGTTCCTCATGTCAAAGGTTGGATGATTTGCTTACCATTATTAGTAGTATATCTAGACTTACTGATGACAATTGCACTTGTGTGTTTGGCATATTTTAGAGAACTGTTGGTACAGATATTTACGGCTAGACTGAGGAGATAAATATTAGTAGGCAAACAGCAAATAGAACACATTCAGGAAATGATAGTTTTATTCTCTGTAAAGGTCACTTAACCCCTATGAAACACGATAATGCCACTGATAACTTTGGAATTCAGGATAGAAGTATTCAGCAATCTGAGGATTCAGAGCATATAGAAGGAAATATAAAAAAAAGAAAGGAAAGAAGTTCACAACAAATAGGAAGAAAGAAAAGAAAGTGATAAATGTCTATAAAGCAAAGAGCATATATATTAAAAGGATGCTATTTTGTTATCTAACACACATATTATTGGGAAAGATATTTCTCTAGCAAAGAAACATTAGTCTATAGAAAAAAGCATCATGTTTCCAAAAGACAAGATGGAAAAAAGAGGCAAGAGGCAGATGAAAAGAAATTTCCTTTCCACAAGATTGATGTTATTGTTTATGAAACATGGCTAAAAAACAATGACTGGAATCCAGTTCTGTCAGTGTATAAATGATTCTACTGTAACAGACATTCTAGCAAAAAATCAGGTGGAGGTATTATGATAGAGAATAAAGATAGTAATGAGACCTGTGATCATGACATGTTCAGTGATAACACCAGTACTATATATTGTGTAAATGTGACAATAAAGACAACTCTGAAGTGCTGATGACCTAGAGGAATTCAAACATTTCTTGCATGCAACATCAGAGGAAAGAATAATAGCTGGGGACTTACATTTACCAGAAGCAGACCGGAATATTATTGATTCAACAACATTACTAAGGAAATTATTCAAAACATATGTTCAGGAACAACAATTGGTTCAGATTGTAAAAATCTACCAGGGAATGGAACATACTAGACATTGTTTGTGTTCCTAAAGAAATTATTGTTACTTCATGGCAAGTTTTACCATTGTTGATGTGCAGTGATCAAGGGATTATAAAGAAGGAAATGATATAAGGTTTTATTCTTTAAAACGCTACTTAACAACCAATGCTTAATACAGAAATCCAACAACAAGTGTTAAGTTGTAGAATTAGTTTATTCTATTCATTTTGCAGTAATAACTGCAAAGCTCACAAAAAATCTATTACACTGCCATCATCTTGGCTCTACTCTCTCCTGTAGACAACAAATCTTAATAGAGAAAAATTATGTACTATTAATATTTGGATTTCCTCATACATTGTTATATCAGTTTCTATGAAAGCTCAATGCTAACACTGATTTTTTTTTAACAATAAGAGCTCTTGTTAAGTAGGGTGCTGTTTTTATTTATTAGCTATCATAATACCAAGTTTTATATCAGCTACTTATTTATTTAGTTTTTTTTTATGATGTATGGATTTTCTGCAACATAATTCATGTGGCCTACATCAGTTTTTGGATTTGGATTGGAGTGCTATCCTGTCATGTCAGTTAGATTGGACAGAAACCAACACATATTTGTCTACAGAGCTCGCATGTTTTTCTTGCTTGAACAGTTTATGAATATGGAAATAAAATGACAATTTCTGAGGAAGGCATGCTTTGTTTGATAAATAATTTATTTGTTTGCCATATAACTATACATTTTCCTATCCTGGTCTTTATATATTAAATGTTCTATTAATACCCATTGTTGACCCAAATCTGACCATAGGTTAAGTCTCATAAAATGGTCTGTGTCATATGGTTTTTAAAACAGAATGCCTTTAAGAGAATCACTTGTAGAGATATTACTGTTTGACACCCTGTTTCAATAAATACTAAATTAAATATTGTTAAGACTACATTGTTTGTTTTTTTTTTTAAATTGTTCCATGCAATGTTACTAAGTACATCAAATAAAGCAAGTAGAACATCAGTAAGATATTTTTTGTAAACTGATGGATTTCAGTTATGGGAAGAGACAAAATTTGAGCACACAGATTTGATTATATTAAGCAAGACAATGTAGGTTGAGGGGCTTCTGTTACAGTAGTCAAGTCTTCGATTTTAACTTTATTTCTTTTGAAGCCTTGACAAAATATATTTTTTAAACATAAGTCATTTAAGAATGCCATATCCATATTGAACAATTGTAATTTTGAATAAAGGGTGAGGACACATACTCTAATGCAGGATTAGCTGCACAAGCTTATTACTATTCAACTTTGGCAGCAGTCTTTTTAGGAATTACATTAACAAGTGGAAAGAAAGAAAGAACTGGCAAATTTGCTGAACATCAGTCATGCTTTGTGAACTATATTAGAAATTAATTTGTAGAAACATAACATCCCAGAATGAATTCTAGAAGTTAGTGGTATACATTCCTAGCTAACCACATTCATTTTCCTCCAAGTAAGTTAAATGAAGTCAAATATGCCTATTTTTTTTTTTTTTTTTTTTTAGAAATAAACAAAGATGAAGTCAATTATGTCATTAAATCTTTAAAACAATGCCCATTATCAAGCCATGATGGACTGCTCCAAACAGTTTTTGGTAATATTGCCACATTTTAATATTCAGTGGGTACAGATTTAATTGTACATGTGGACACTGTTTTTGAAATTCAATTCCAACTCCATGGGTTTTTTATTAGTTACTATATTTAGTCTTTATTCCATGGTAATGGAGCAGGTCACTAGAATGTTATTTAGACATTCTTCAAGGATGTTATTTAGAGTTTCTTTAACCAAGCACAACCAACTGAACATAGATTTCTGGAAACAACATCGAAAAACAACTTATTTGGGGAGAAACCTATCTGTTAGAATAAACCTAGCCCTCTCATAGCAAGATGTTGCCCAATTTCAACACAGACAATGTTCTAAAATCAGTCATTACCAATCTTACATCATTAGTGTAAGTGGTGCTGTAAGGCATTTCCATCCTGAAGTAATTGATAGCCAAACAGAAGGAAAAACTGCAACAATAAAGTTAAGGCAACAATGAGACATAATTTTCTCTCATGCATCACAGCTGAATTATCTATATTTAAAGGCATATCGACTAGAATTGAAATTCAATTACCTTGAAAACATGACTCAGAGAAAAAAAAAATCTCTGGATATTTGGCATTTTAGGTGGCAAAATGATAAACAACCTTATCTGGTTCAGTAAGAAAAATCTTGTAAAGTCAATGTGCCCATCGTCAATCACAGGACAGCCTCAAGGGTGAGATCAGTTAACATACCAAGGCACTTTATAGTCTGTTTTCTTGATTATTCTGCTGGGAAGCTGTCCTATGGAAAGTCATGGCAATAATTTACTTATCACTCATTCAGTCATATGACTGGCAACTGAGTACAGTAATTCTTTAATCAACAAAAGAAAAGTGATGGTACCTTTCATCAGAAAATTGAGAGACTTGGGATACTACTGTAAATTATTCTTTCTTGCAGCCATATGTGTCACCATGCAGGGACAGCAAATATCATTTGAAAATCCAGAAAAGGTCAATATCTTTAGATTAGTTGTCTTCCAGAAAACGACATACCACACATGAGAAGAGCTCTGGGAGACATACATCACAAGGGCTCAGGGACAAAAAGACTTGCAGAAAGAAGCTCACCTACTTCCCTGTCTAAGTTACCCATGGAGCTACACCATCTTCAAAGCCAGCAGCACCCTTTCCAGCTGATGGGGGTCATTTAAATAGCAATACTACATCACTGATCAGCACACATAAGAGGTTTGTGGTACTGCAAGATACTCAAGGGATGGAAGAAATATATATATCAACTCCTTAGAAATAACCATTCTTTAAAACACATAGGGACCCTACTGGGAGTTTTTTGTAGTTCAGTATCCACAGAGGGTCTGAAGTTACAGAGAAAATGCCTTCAGCCTGAAAAGAAGTTGAAGAGTATGATGTCAGCTGCCTAAACTAATAACTTCTATGGCATTTAAATGGCATGGTTTCTATGCAAGTTTCAATGTCTGGGTGGGACTACAGCTCTTATTCTATGTTCAATGCAATTGGACCAGAGGCTATGAGTTTTTCATGTACTTCATAAGGTTACTTTACCATACAGGGGTGACAGACATTTTTTTTCTCTTTTGGAAATATTCTGCATGAACATTGGGGTGCAGGGAATTCATAGAGTGTTCACAGGAAAAGACTTCTTTACAAAACCTCCGGTCATGGCCCTCAGTGGTTTTGCTTTTAAGTTAGGTGCAGACTAATATTAAAGAATTGTGTGTTGTTTTTTTCTCCTTAATTTTTCTTTTTTATGTATTTCTTACAAGGTAATAATGCCTAATTTAGCTTGAAAAATGACAGCCAACAAAGATGTTAAGAATGTCACACAACTACCCATGAAGAATATAAGGATCTAGCCATCCTGCTTAGAGTTTTACCATAGAATGTCAGGGGAATAGCTACAAGGTACTTGTCTTTCATTTTGGAGAAGAGAAAACCCAGCTGTGATACTATGTTAATCCAGACTGCAATGGAGAAAATATTTAAAGGATGGAGAGGCTGTAGAGACTCAAGTTGTACCCAATATCTGGGGAGGGGGGTGTTATAACCTTGATCCGATCACCTCATAACTGGTTTCTAGTAGGTAAATATAAAGTCACAGGCAGCAGATGATTAGTGCTTAGAGTGAAAACAAGTTGTGGTCTGTTGCTCTTAGCTAATTTCTATTGCCCAAAATACGTCATTCCTAGCCCTTTCAATTAATTTAGTAAGACTATAGATCAGACCAATAAAGGAAGTAGAATGGTACATATAGGAGGGCATTTTAATGTAGTGCTAGACCCCTACATGGACAAAATTCCAGTCAATAAAATGATTGCATATCCACCTAATACAAGCAGCTGACCATTTTATTATAGATCAGGGTCTGGCAGATTCATGGAGAGCTCATTAACCAGGAATATAAGACTGTACTTTTCTAGCTCCTAAACAGGGAGTGCTAGCAGGCTGAATTATATTTTTATAAATGTATACACATGCATGGCATTATGGCATGTGAACATATTACCACATTCCTGTCTAATAGGAACCCCATTTTGTCGTTGATTCAGGGAATATGAATGATGCTTCCTCATGGGACTATGAGTATAGACCCTTTGCTTCTGAAGGAGCCTTGCATAGGCCACCGCATTATAACTTTTCATAAAGCTGTTAATAATTGGGAAGGATACAGAGATCAATACTGGAAGGAATTTACAATATTTTGTAAATATACAGCACTGAAAATAGGGAAAAGCTGAGGGCTAGAGATATGTTAAGATAGGAGATGGAAAAAAGCGTATAAGCAGAAATGCTGAGCAGATCAATCTCTTCAGAATGAAACTGAGTAGTGAAGAAAACATGTCAGGTATATCAGAATGGTGCTAGAAACAGATATCTGGGAGAGAGGGACTGCCAAGTGCTAAAAATGTAACATTGCAGAAATTTCTGGATCAGAGCCTTAAAGAAAGATGCAACAAATGCCATATTACTGCATTGTGTGATACTAGATTTGAATTTAAAACAAATATTTCAGTGGAGTAAGCTATCCAACATGGAATGGAACAAGTTACAGCTCTCCTTCATGGCAAGGATTCACCCTATTAAAATGTGTCTCCTTCTTAAATACCTGTTCTTGTTAGACACAAGCCCTTCTAGAACAAAACTTCATATCCCAAGAAATTTCAGTAGGTGCATATGTCTTTTCTAAGAGGAAGCAAGGTCCAAATAGTTTCCTGTAAGAGCCTAATAGGTACAGTCCTGGGGGGTAGGTAAAGGTCCCTAATGTAAGGAGATATACCAGGGTGACACCTGTCACTCAGATGCTCTTTGCTAAAACAACCCCATCCACAGTGGGACTTCCAATAGAGGCCATCTGCCTGGGGGAAGAGATATTAAAGACATGCACGTTTTTTTCTTTTTTTTTTGACAAAATACATCTTATACACCCTTTTCTTGGGATAGAATATGGGCCAATCCATGACACATTATGAAGGGAAAATGGTTCCTTTGTCATAAATAGTTGAATCAAGGGATCTTTTGCTGGCATGATCAATATATTGCAAATCAGCCAAAGTTCCCCTCTTGCCAGCTAGTACGTATGCAATAATCATGGCAAAATGTTGGTTCTGGCACTATTTGCTACTTAAATCTTATGGGAGAGGGAGTGGTACTGGTGGGAAAGGGTTTTCCCTGCCCTTCTTCAGAAGGTATTGCCAACTGAAATATAGCAAGGGGGTATATTGTTAGAAATGCACATCACTCTAACAAACTGCACCAGGTATGAGACAGACCTGAGGCAAATTAAATGGTCCTCAGTTCTTAACAGGGATCTAACAGATGCTCAGTAGTCTAAAGTCCTAACAGCATGACAGGGATTATTAGCCATTCCTATTTTAGCTTTCACTCACTATAAATTAGTACATCAAGAATTTTGAAGGTGGTGGGGCTGGCTCAGCAGATGACTGATGTTGGAAATCCAACATGCAGGCACTTTATTTTGTTCATATGGTAAGGAAATGCCCAGAGAGTAGGAAAGTTTGTGAAGGGTGTCTGACTACCTTCCATACCCTTCTTTCTTTGCCTTGCAACCTGATACAGTTTATTTGTGCCATCTACTGACACACATTACAGAGGCTTGTAGTGTGCTTCTGATGCCTGATAATTTGCTACTGCAAACTCCTTTCATAGGTTCGTAGGTAGGTACTAGGCTATCGGCCCAATGGCCTAAGTAAGCCTAGCCAACAAGGTTCCCTGGCTTACACCACCCAAGAAAGTTAATTTCCTGTTCTCCTGTTGAGCAGAGCCATAGAAGTAATCCCCAGGGTGTATTTCCTATTTCCCATCCACTCATCAAGATTTTTCTTGAAGAGTGCTTATGAGGAACTTTGCTTGACATAGATGGGTAGCTTGTTCCAGAGTATAGGAAGTCTCTGGGACAGGAATCTATCCCTCCAGCATGTCCTGTTTATTGTGGTGACAAAGTTTAGGTCCCTAGAGCGTGTATCTCTGAGGGATTGGGGTTTCTTTAGGTGTAGCATGTCCAACAGCTCTGGGTTTAACATAGCTTTATATGTTAGGCAGAGATCTCCTCAGAGTAGGTGATATGCTAGTAGTAAAGTAAAGCTGGAGTTTTTTTAGACGGTCAGTGAGGGCATCTGTTTAAGGCCAGTAATCCCTTTTGTGAGGTACTTCTGTGGCCTTTCCAGCTGCTGCAGATGTCTTGTGAGGGTGTTGTGCTATATAATGGGTCTAATGAGTGTCGAGTAGAGGGGAACAATGACCTCTTTTTTTTCTGGATGAGAACCCTTGTGTGATGAGGTGTGCCACATAGAAGAATTTCCTGACTACTGTGGTGATGTGATTATCAAAGGAGAGACTACAGTTCACCTGGGTCCCAAGGTCACTTATCACACATTCTGCATTAAGTAGACTGCTGTTTATGTGGTAGTTCATGGGTACAGAGTTTTTACCGAAGGGGATGACAGTGCAAAAGCATTGAGCTTGAGGCCATGCCTCTGACACCAGGCATCTGTCTCAGTGAGGCCCTTCTGTAGAATGTCCACATCATTTGGAGACTCGACTATGGCTCCTAGTTTACAGTAATCTGCGAACGTCATTAGCCAGAGGCCTTCTGTGTTAGCCTGTACTTTAGAGAAGTAGATACCAAACAGGAGAGGTCCCAGGACTGAACTCTGTGGTACTCCACTTGTCACTGGTTTGAAGTCAGATTTGGAGTCTGCAACCTTTGCAGTATGAGTTCTGTCAGTGAGCCAGTTGGCAACCCATCTTGTGATGTAGGAATGTATACCTAGTTTAATGAGTTTAGCTATAATTCCAAAATGAGGGATGGTGTCGAAAGCCTTAGCGAGGTCAAGATTGGCTGTGTGAACCACCTTACCCTCATCTACGGCTTTGGTGACTCCTTCAAAGAAGTCCATCAGGTTCAGAAGACATGATCTGCCTTTCACAAACCCGAACTGGGTGGGGTCCAGAGTTTGGAGGCTACCAGTGTCTTTTTTTTTATGAGTTCCATGATGATACATTCCATGGCCTTGCAGACCAGGCTCATCAGGCTAATAGGGTGCTAGTTCCCAGGATCAGTGGTGGCTCCCCCTTGTGGAGTGGGATAACTGCTGCTGTGCATCATTCAGTGGCACAAAGCCTGATGTGAGACTATGATTGAACATAATGCTTAGGTGGGGAGCCAGTTCGTTCTGAAGTTCATGTAAAATGCAGCCTGGGGTGTTGTCCGTTCCCATGGATGCTGTATTTTTGGTTTTTGAGAATGCAGCTTTTACCTGCATAAATATAATTACAGGGATTCTGCATTCTTCCTGTATAGATATGGCACTTTAGGGGGTGAGAGGGGGGTAAAGTTAGCACTGAACCTATCTGCCAGGATTTTGGCAATATCAGTTGGTTCTGTAATTACCATGCCATTGTGCTGTAACTTAGAGCAGATCTGGTTGTTGCCATTGACATTCTTGACATAGCTATAGAATGCTTTGTGGTTGCCCTTAGAATCAGTGGTGATTTTGTTTCCTTAGTTAGCTTTGGAGGATACTATAATGGATCTCAGCTTCTTACTGAGGCTGACCAGGGAGCTCCTCCACTCATGGGATTTTACTATCTTTTGCAATAGCTTCTTCCTTCTGTTGTAGAGTTTGTTTATGGCAGGGAACCGCCAGATTGGCTTCCTTTTTTTGGAGGATAGCATCTTGGTTCTGTTTGGGATAGCACAATCAATGCACTCGTGTAAGTGCTTATAGAGTGCATTTGTGCAGCATTCAGCAGTCGTAACTGTATTGTCCTTCTGCATGGGTGTCATGAAGTTCACCACTTCTACCTTAAGAAGCATGAAGTTGCCTTTGAAGAAATTTTTTACTGTGGTTTCCTTAATGGCGGATGGGGGCAGGATGTGGATATCTAGGGTAATTAGCTTATGGTCGGATCTGACCAATGAGGAGTTGATTTCAGGAGTGGAACACCAGTAACTTGTGTTGGTAATGACTAGGTCTAGGATATTGTTGCCCCTGGTGGAGGTGTGGATAAGTTGATCCAGGGCATTGGAATTTATGAATTCCAGAAAGCGTTGAGTGAAGGAGTTGGTACATGAGTAGTTTTCCCAGTTAATGGTGGGGTAGTTGAAATCGCCCATTATTAGGGTGTTTGGTTGAACCCTAATATTTTCCAGTATATCAAGAAAAGAGGAGTGGGAATCTTGGGGCATGGTGGGGTATCTGTAGCAAGCTACAATTTGGATTGCAGTTCTGCCCAGAGTTAGTTGCACTTGGATAACCTCAGATGCATTATGCTGCGCAACTAGCCTGGAGGTGTGGATATCCTTAATGAATATAGACACACCTCCACCTTTGGTGTTCTGGTCCAGGTTAGTTGGCCGAAAAGTGTGGTATGAGTTATAGCCTGGTAATGAAGGAGTGCTCTCTAAAGCCTTAGACCAGGTCTCAGTCACTGCACAGATATCAATTTTCTCCATTTTAAGGAGTGCCTCGAGTGAGTGCATTTTGAGATTTAGACTTTTAACATTGAGTAGCATTAGCAGCAGTTTTTGCTTGCCTGTTCCTGTTACAGTAGTTCTTACCCTGTTTGTTGACCAACCGGTATTCCTTCCTAACCTGGTCAATCTTTTCTATCTCCCACTTTTTCCTGCTTTCTTCAGATGACTTCCTGGACTTCTGTATTCCAATACCAGCTTTTCTTAAGTACCTTATTTCTATGCCTGGCTCAGCCACGTCTGTTATGTAGTCCTCACACATACTGTTTTGTGGTGCTGCCATTGTTCTTCAACCAGCCCACTTCCTCTTCTTCTTGAACCCTGAACAATTCCTTGAACTGTTTTTTTTTTTTTTTTTTCTCCACTCAACTTCCAGGTCTATAGCTGGTCTCTGTTGACATATGAGCCTTCTCTGGCTACTGCTTGCAGCTGATTGTGGAAACTTGAGGTTTATGCTGTGGGCTGTCTGTTTCACTGGGGATGACTTTGCAATCATTGATTCTGCCCCATTCCCCTTTCCTTACTAAGCGGACGTGTACCTGAGTTGCATGCTGGCAACTCAGTCTCACTTTCTGAACCATGTGTTAACTACTATCAAGCCCTTTGCCAGACAGACAAAAGTCTAGAATGACCTCTCCTTCTTTATTCTTGTTGCCACACCCATGTGGACCAAAATAGTCCTTATATCCTTTCCTGTCTGAATGTCCTAATATGTACATTTAGATCATCCATTATCAACACCAATTCATGTTGTCCTGCTTTATCTATTAGGCCCGGGAACTGCTGTCTGAATGTACCCTTTTATTCACTATATCAACCCTGCTGTGAGGCAGAGGCTGAGATTATGAATACTGCACTCTCATTAGTCTGATTTCATTGCCATTCACTAATTCTGATGACATCTCTCACAACCTTCAGAAGCTTTTCACTTAACAGAATTCCCACACTATTTCTAGCCTGTCTTCCTCCTGAGTAGTAAACTCCGAATTATATTAGTCAACATGACCAAAGCACCTAGAGCCATATTTTACACTGTTGAGTGGCTAGCCCTGCCACGGAGTACAGTCTGTGATGTATCTTATCCTATCTTGAGGATACTGCTCACCACAATAAATGTCCAAAGAGGTTGATCTATAGAACTCTTCCCCCTATGGGGCAACATTTAGAGCCTGTGCTGCTGTCTACAGGTGAAATCTTTAGTGAGCTGGAGATGAAAACACTCAGCATATATTTTGGAGGTGGGGGAGCTCCATAGAGACGCAAGGAGAACATTTAAACTCCTAAAAGGCATTGGCTAGAAGTCATGATTGAACGTTGTACCTTGTGCATGGAAGACCTTCACAATTTTGGCAACCTTGTGCCTTGTACATGGAAGGCAAAGACCGTAACAAATATGGCAAATGGCCTAACCGGGGTCCCAGGTGGTATTACTTTTATTTAAAAAAAAACAGCTTTCTGGTCTGACCTGACCAGCAAAAACATTGAACTAGGAGAATGCAATGATCTCCCATGTTGGAGAGCATCAGGTCAATGATGTTATCACCCCTAGTGGCCATGCAGTCTAACTGATACAGGGTGTTTGTGCTTAAAAAGTTCAGGAATATCTGGGCCTGCATGTTTGGGGACATGTATGATTCACAATTTATAGTGGCATGGTTAAAGTCACCCATGAATACAGTGTTCGACTGAATGGAAACATCTGTATGTTGTTTGTGTTACTGATTTCCTGGGTCATAGAGGGGGACCTATAATTTGCAGTGATATGATATGGGACTTTGCCTATGGTAATTTGGACATGGAGAAGCTCACATGTATCATACTGTTTGACCAGCCTTAAGGTCTGTTTGTTTTCAATATAACTTGAGACAGCGCCACCTTTTGTCCCTTCCTGTGTAGCAGCTGGTCTAAATGTGCTGAAGGCGTTATAGCCCTGCTCTGCTGGTGTGCTGTCAGTGGTTGTAAACACAGATATAATCTCGTTCATTAAAAGACATTATTGCAGATGCCAATGGATATTATGTAAGGGTAAAGGGTTACTTAAGTGCAATTGAAATTAATTATTAGGAGTATATATCTACACAGGGACTGAGCAGGTAGAGTTTCAAACATGAATGAAATGATTGCATTTCAAGGAGGAACTGCACCTTATACAGGGGATTGGAATGTAGTCACTAAAACACAATTAGTAACATGGGCTCCTAGGATGCAATATTTTCCAAGAATGGGGAGGAATTGTGATGTTTTATATGAGGTCAGTAGGGGATATATCAGTCTTACATTTAATTATATAGAAACAATACACATATCACTTAATTAGGTACTGGATAAGATATAATGGCCAAACATACAAATTTAGTGAAAGAAGTTAAAGAAATCTTACAGTTGTATCAGATCATGATTTGATGGGATGTGTTGATTATAGAATAGTACCACCCACCCACACACAAACACACAATAAAAAGAGTGGAGGTTTTATATTAGTTTCTTAAAAATGGAAATATTTAAAATTAGTGTAAAGATTTAAAAAAACATAGCTACAGTTGGGAATAATCAGCAAGCATTTCTGTTGGAATGGGATGAGTTTAAGGTGAGTTAAGATAAAGAATTAGACTATATAAATAATTAAGTATTATAAAAGAAAAATGGAGCAATTCAAATAGAGATGGGTAAATGGATACATTGAAGTATAGTAACAATAAATCTAAGGAAGAATAGGAAAGGGAAACTGGGAATTGGAAGAGCTGTTGGTTAATTTATGTGACAGATTCTAAGGTATATGCATTTTTATAACTTTTCAGATTATCAAAATGATTTGGGACTTTAACTTGAGACAAGAGAAAATTCAAAAGGTTATAGGAAGTATGAAGAATGAAACCCGGAGAGTGCAAATATGGATCCAGTGCTGATAGCAGATTGTTTTCGAATACTGTGAAAACCTTTATAAAATCAATACAAGTTTGGGAGAAGATTAAGTGAAGTACAGATTTTTTACATCATTTGGAATGCTAAAGTTATGAAAGGAAGAACAAGATATTGTGATGCAGTTGTCAGTTTGGAGGAACTGTATGACATAGTTCAGGGGCAGAACTGGCGAAAACTCCAGACAGTGATGGTTTATTAATTAATTTTAAGAGTTGTAATCTTATGAAGTAATCTCTAAACCTTTTTTTTTAATTTATCACTGAAGATTATAAATAGACTAAGCAGTTGCTAGAGTTGTAGAAGGAAGCCATGGTTATATTGATTGCCAAAGATGGGAGAGATCAGAGCCTTCCCTCATTATATAGGATAAATACCTGTTATCAATTATGATTATAAGCTCTTTATGCCAATATTGAGCATGTAGCCAAATGGGTTCCTTACTTCATAGATGAAAATCAGTAACTATTTACTGCAGATAGAAAGACATGTGATAATCTATTCATGATTCTGCTTCTTTTGAGAAGGGCACAGTAAGAAAGTGCTCCATTAGCAATAATCAGTCTCAGTGACGAGAAAATATTTGACATGGTTGAGTGGTATTATATAATGTAAGTATTATTTACCTTTGTTTTTTCTCAGCACTTTGTATAAGTGCTGAAGGCAGTAAATGGTAATCCAAAAGCTGCAGTTAAAATATAATCTCATATGCCATTATCATACAGAGTACATAGCAGAATGAGGCAACAATGGCAGTTGTACCCATTGTTATTTGTGCTAAACTTGGAATTACTGTCTGCTTTGGTGATTACATTGGACTTGAATAATGTAGATTACAGAGAATGAATTTAAAATATCATTGTTTGCAGTTGTTATAATACTTTGTGTAATTCACTTTAGGCATGTTTTATTTGCAGTATAAACAAATGAATTTTTATTTATTTTTATTTTAGTGGGCAAGTGCACTTTAAACCTAGGTAATGTTTAAGTCATGTGACTACTAGATGGGTTATTTAAACCTTTGATATCCTGAAAATCAATTCTGTGAAATTCCTAATTTTTTGAATGAAAGTGATTAACTTTAATAAAGTTCATTAATTATTTCACTACAGTATTGAATTATTGAGAGTTGGGCTGTGTGGCTTGTAAGGCTGATGCATTTAATTTTGGCTCTTGGTTTCTTGGCATTGAATACTGGCTTGTATTTGTGTTTGACTGATATAATACTTCTTGTGAAGGATATTGCCAAGTTCCATATGTTGGATTAATCTGGTAAAATTTTGGATTATAACATGAATTATATGAAAGCCCATGCTGTGTCCTTTAATTGTAGTCCCTCACTGATTTTGTGAAGGAAGCATGATTATTAATGGATGGATGAATACATTAAGTATTTAGGGATACGGTTAGGTAATATTTTAGAAGAAGCAATAAGCAAGACTTGAAAGAAATATTCAAAGATGGAAGAAAATATGATTAAGCTTAGACAAAGAATGTAAGCAATGCATTATTTTTGTATTGCCTTCATTGCTATATGAATCCGAGGAACTCCAAATAGAGTTGTATATATATGTATATATATATATATATATATATATATATATATATATATATATATATATAAAGAAAATGGAAGCCTGCTATAATGTCTCCAAAAGAAAGTGACATTAATTGATTGAAGAATGAGATGGAAGTTAGGGAAAGCAAACTGGCAAAGTGATTATCCTGGGAAAATATTTTATAAATAGATACTGGCTTTGGTTGCCAGCTCAACGTTCAACCTTCAACGAAGGCACGCCCATTTACGCATGTCTTTCGAACGCCCACCCAACTGCGGGGAGGACATGCAGACTCCACACAGACTCCACACAGAAGCTTTTAGTACAATTAATAAATGTCTACTCATTAAAAACAACACCAATACTTTTCTTCAAAACTTGATATCTTCTAGTTGCAGCCATTTGCAAAATATCTGATAAAAGTGTGTGATGAGAAAATTTTAGAAAGACAAGAGGATGCAATGAACTGTGTGGTTAGCAACCTGATAAAATTTTACATGCTGAGCAGTCCAAAAGCTGGAGGTATCAGTTGATCATTCATGCAGTCAAACATTTAAAACATCAGCTCTGTCTGTTACCTTCAAACTGCTTTTGTGTAAGAAGGCCCCTACAATTAGTCTGTTTCTCAATGTTTTGATTAGGTTGTCCCCATTTGTGGATTAGTCATTGAGATCTTTAGAGGCTTTCCTTTATTGATTTAGTAGGGAACAGGACAACTCAACTCTCTAATACCTTCTAGATTACATTTGCACTGAAAAGAAGACAGAAAAATAAATTTTTCAACAGGAAATGTACTACAAAGTGATTCTAAAGCTGCTATATGTACACATGTTAGCAGATAAATACAAAATCCATTGGTAAAGAGAATCATCTTTGTTTTATTTATTTGTTTCCTAACCAGTTAGATAGACTGGTTGCATGCGTATATCAGGACAGATTTAACAGGATATGAAGCCTGCCTGGGTCCATATGAGTGGTCACAGAAATGAAGACAAGGCCATTCTAGGCTTTTATTTGGCAAATAGCTTGATGGTGAGCCAACACATGGTTCAGCAAGGGAGAGACTATCACTTCCTCCTAGTAAGGAAAGAACAGTGGAGTGGAATCAGAAATGACCAGCAAAACATTCAACCCTCAACATAAACCACTAACAACTAAGCTAAAATTAATTGTAAGTCATAGTAAAAGAAGGCTCTAAGGTCAGCAGATAAAATACTGAGGATGTGGCTGTTGAGTGGAGCAAAAGCATAAGAGTACATGGAAATACTCGGGGTTCTAGCACCTCAAGAAAGACAGAAATTGTTGATAAAGAAGAATAGCAGCATCTCAAAACAGCCCTTGTGAAGACTTTACAACAGATCTGCAGCCTAGCCAGGTAGGAAATAAGGTACACAAAGAAAAACTGGTGGTGGAATGCAGAAATCCAGGAAGTTTAAAACAAATTAGTGCAGGAAAACATGGGAGGTAGAAAACAAAAGGCTAAGAAGGAATACTGGTTGGCTAAGAGAGCAGTCACAATAGCAAAGTATGAGGCATTAGAAGCCCTCTACCAGCTTTTGGAAATATACACAGCTGATGGCACAAATAAACTCTATCTGGTTTCAATTCTAAGACATAAAGATAAAGAAGTTACTTATCAAACATTATTCACAAGACATCCCAACAAAAACCTGCTCTAAAGTCCACAGAGCATAAAGGCTGGATAGAAAGAATAGTTCTAGCAGTCTATAAATGAAAAAAAATAAAATGCACACAGTTTCCACTTCCCAACTCGTAACCTAAGATGAAAGAAGAAGAAGAGCCCACATAGAAGAAGTAAGAACAATACTAAAGAAAATGAAGTCAGGGAAACCAGCAGGGTCAGATGAGGTCACAGCAGAAATGGTAAAGGTTGCTGAATGAGTTAAGGGAGAAATGGCTCCAAGGGTACTTAAAACTGTATTGTGAGAATGGCATATTCTTGATCACTGGAAAATAAGTATTCTACTGCCAGTGTACAAGAGCTAAGGGGTCATTCACAACTGTAAGCACTGGGGAGATATTAAACTCCTGTCGTACTGCATGCAAGTACAGGAAAGGATGACTGATAAATGAATACTGAGAATACTGCAAAGTAAGATGAGATAAGATCAGTTCAGATTCAGATCAGGATTCAGCACAACTGTCTCATGAGATAAGATCAGTTCAGATTCAGATCAGGATTCAGCACAACTGTCTCATGAGATAAGATCAGTTCAGATTCAGATCAGGATTCAGCACAACTGTCTCATGAGATAAGATCAGTTCAGATTCAGATCAGGATTCAGCACAACTGTCTCACTGTTTGTATTGGAGTCAGATAGTGGAGAAGAAGCTAGAAATGAGACAGGAGTTTAACTGGGCATTCCTGCACCTGGAGAAAGAAAATTTGAAGTTCCCAAGTAAGCTGATTAGGGCACTCCTGTGATATTTGAAGCCACAGAAACATTGGCTGAATTTGTGCAGACTATATGCTATAAAGCCAAAGATGCAAGTATGAACAGTGTTCTCGTATAGGGGTTTGCAGTGGGAGTGGGTGTGCATCAGCGTTCAGCGTTGAGTCCAGTGCTGTTCATACCAGTGATGGACTACATTAGCAGAATGTCAGAGATGACAGATCAACAATGCTGCTGCATACAGACAATGTGGCACTATAAGCACACACTGAACACGAATATCAATGGCAGGAAAATGGAATGCAAAACAATGCATACAGGATGAAACTGAGTAGAAACAAGACCGTTGTCATGACAGCCAATAGGAAATGAGCAGCAGCTGAGAACTGAGATAGAAGAGAAAACAGTGGAACATATTTACAGCTTCAGGTATCAGGTAGGGGTAGTTGAGGAAAAGTCTGAATATGGAGGTCAAGGCTAGAAACTGAGGGGCTACAGCCAACATGCACAAAATGCCATGCGATGTGTAAAGGAAGAATGCCAAAGAAGCTGAAAAGTAAGGTGTACAATGCAGTGGTGTGACATGAACTGCTGTATTGTACAGACACCTGGGCAGTGAAGGAAGAGCAGATGAAGAAGCTAGAAGGGATGGGGTGAATGCCTGTGAAAGCGAATAGAATGCCCACTGTGGGACATATAAAGAATGATGACATCAGGGCAGAAGCAAGAGTAGCTCCAGTTTCAAAGAAGATAACAAAAAAAAAAAGATTACAGTGGTTTGGCCAGCTGTGTAGCCAGC
>NC_056749.1:355193867-355233867 GCF_019279795.1 Protopterus annectens
ACAATAACTGTCTATATTGCTAATAAAACACAACCTACCATGGATACCAAAGTTCCTTGTTTGCTTATCAAATAAACAAAATTAGTATACTATCGGTCTACCTACAAACACCTAAAATTCATTAAAAAATTGCCAAAGCCTACTGTGACTTATAAATAATTAATATAATATTATATATAGGTAAAAAATAATAAGAGACAATTTATTTATATACTTTGCCATTTAAAAATATTCCCCATTACATAAAAGTTTAATAATCCTTTTTCTATTAATGACAAATATTAAATAATCCAACAAATAGTGTATTATACACCTGCTTATGTAATTGTAGTATAAATTACCCATGAAATATTCCTAAATTATTTGCTCATTCAACATTATCTCTAAATAAATAAGTATAACAGGGTGGGACCTGAAGAAATAAAGACATCTGTAAACTTACAGGTCACAGGTAATCTTATCATACATAAGTATAATACAAAAGGGAAATTGATGCACATATATATTCATCTTGCTAAAAGACACACATATATTTTATAGATCTAACAAAAGCTATAAATTAATTTTTAAAGTACAAGTGTCTGTATTTCAAAATTATGTAACACTCTTAAATATCAGAATATTTTAAAAAATCCTTTAGCTTATTAAACTATTTCAAAAAAGTAAGTACCTTTCTTAGGTGGAAGAGAATGCCTTGCTATTTCTCTGGAGTCAAATAAATTTAAACAAAAACATCTGTAGTCTATATTGTATTCAAAACCCACAACGTGTTCAACTGAAGTCCCATTCTCCTGTCCCGGATTCAAACACATTGACAAATCTACTTTACTTTCTATCAAATTGGATGGACTGATTCAGCAATAAAACACTCATATTTCAGCTCTGACCCAGAAAATGAGTCACCTTTGGCAATTTTAGTGAATCCAATAACATACAACATGTAAGAAGCTTCAAAGTTCACATGACTAAGCTTCAAATTTAGGTTTTCAGATAATTTACAAACATTTGTATATGAATTCATATATAAATTATATGAGATCTTGTACATTGACATCTCTTCCATATGCAGGAAGATGTAGCAGACATCTTTCTTTAAAGCAATGTGTTATTTAAACATATTTATTTCTGTCTTATTTTGCTAACAGTGTTCTATCTTATTCTATATGTCTTATGTTTCTAAAATCTCCAAACAACTATTTAATCATCAGCTCACTGTTAAAAGATTATAGTATGTGTACATATTTCTTAACTTACTGATGCTGCTCTTTTATTGTTGTGTCTTTCGGCTTTTCCTGGTTAGGGGCCGCCACAGCAGAGCTCCGGTCCGCTAATGATTGGTAGTTGATTTTTACATGCCGAGTTACCAGCCCTGATGCACAACCTTCAATGAAGGTACGCCCATTCACACATGTCTCCACGCAGAAGACGCTCTAGCTGAGAATTGAACCGGACAGCGTCTTACTGTGAGGTGACAGTGCTACCGCAGCTAATCTTACATATTAAATATTGAATTCCTTGTGCATTGGCATATTATTCATAAGATGTTTACTCTTATTATTATCTTATTATTATTATTATCTTATTATTAGTTTTAGTATTGCAAGCAGCTTGACTATATGTAAAACAACTCCTGATTGTTTGATGTCATTGTGGGTTTTTAGCCATTGTTAAGTGCTGTTCTGATTTAAGCATCTCATACTGACATACAGAATTTGACTACAGCATGTGAAAATGACAACTCATAGCACACAGTAGCTAATTTCCTCTATAAGTTTCTCATTCGTCTACTGTTCTAATCAGTAACAAACATCTAACTTTACCTCTTTCAATTAATATGTGCAGTTAATATATATATATATATATATATATATATATATATATATATATATATATATATATATATATCATTGCTAACACTACAGTATAAGCTATTAACATGCAAAATGTAAGCAAATTATGCTCTCAGTATAAAACATTACTTTAGCTTTTGTCTTACCAATTCTTCAATTCTAAGAAAAGAAAAAAAATTATTTTGCTAAGATTTCTCACATATATACTTAAAGAAAGAAAGAAATAAAAAGAAAGTTATTTTCATTTTTCGCAGACCAGCCAGCATTCTGACACAAACGGAACAATTTTTTGTTCTCACACTTTCTCTAAGTTTAACTTGTTTCATAAATGACCTGTGAAAGGAATGTATTACAGAGGAACAAAGAAAACATAAGCAAAGCTGAACAAATAAAATAACATTCTTAACTGATATAGTCTTAAAGTTACCAGTTCTTTTGCTTATAATCCATAGGTGTGTACTAGGCTGATGACCCTGGAGCCTTTACAAGCCTAGCCCATAGGATTACCCTTTCATAGTGCTACCTGACCTTAGTTCCCAGTGCTTCTGTCGAGTAGAGCCACTGGAGTGATCCCCGGGGTGAATTTTCTATTTTCCATCCACTCATCAAAATTTCTCTTGAAGAGAACCAGTGAGGTGCTCTGTTTGACATGTATGTAAAGTCTATTCCATAGCATGGGCAGTCTCCGGGTTATCAATGTCCCTTCAGCACGTTCTGTTGATTGTGGTAATGAGGTTGAAGTCTCTAGAGCGTTTGGTCCGGAGGGATTGGGATTTCTTTAGATGTAACATTTCTAACAGAGCTGGGTCAGACATGGCTTTGTAAGTCAAGCAGAGACTGCCTTTAAGTAGGCGATATGAGACAGAGAATAGTTGGAGTTTTTTTGAGTCTGTCCATATAGGACAAGTGTTTAAGGCCTAGGATCCCCTTTATGAGGTACTTTTGTGGCCTCTCCAGTTGTTGCAGGTGTCTAGTGAGGTACATGCCAAATGGGGCATTGTACTCGATGATTGGGCTAATGAGAGAAGAGTAGAGGACGACAATGACCTTTTTCTTCCTGGATGCAAAAGCCTTTATGACCACAGTGGCAATGTGGTGTTCAAAAGAGAGGTTACTGTCAACCTCTGTTCCCAGATCTCTTATAATGCCTTCTGTGATCAGTGGACTACCATTGATGTGGTAATTCATGGGAACTGTGTTTTTCCCAAAGGGGATAATGACACATTTTTTGGCATTGAGCTTAATGCCATGTTTCTGACACCAGTTGGTCTCAGTGAGGCCTTTCTGAAGGATGTCAACATCACTTTGGGATTTAATAATGGCTCCCAACTTGCAATCGTCTGCAAATTTTGTCAACCAGAGTTCTTTCATGTTGGCCTGGACTTCTGAGAAGTAGATACCAAACAGGAGAGGAACCAGGACCGATCCCTGTGGGACTCTACTTGTGACTGGTTGGCAGTCTGACTTGGAGTCAACTACTTTCACACTGTGGGTTCTATCTGTGAGCCAGTTTGCTACCCACCTAGTGATATAGGGGTTGATGCCTAGCTTAGTGAGTTTTACTATGATTCCTGCATGTGGAATGGTATCAAAATGCCTTGGCCAGATTAAGGTAGGCTGTATGAACCACCTTGCCTTCAACCATAGCTCTGTTGACTGACTCAAAGAAGTCGACCAGGCATGATCTACCCTTCACAAAATCAAACTTTGTGGGATCCAGAGTTTGGAGATTTCCTATATCCTTACAGGAAGTATCTGTTCATCATTTAGAAATACATTTATAAGTTTAGTTAAATGAAATTTATTAAGTCTTTCACTGTAAATATAGTAAAACAGTAAAACTAACCATTTAAATTCCTAGTAATGAAAAAATGCTTTAGCATGAAATATAAATACATACTTACATATGTTTTGAAGCTTAATGTCCAGTACAAACCTTTTACTTAAAGGGCAAATCTATTGTCTCAGAAAACAAAAGTCCTGCAATCACAGAATGAAAGTCACATGTTTTAGGCTTTTTAATTTTAGAAGCTATTTTTCAGGAATTCAGCGCACTCTATCTCTTTGGGGATATATTGTTTCACTACATTTCTTCATTATTATTAAGTATGTTATTGCTGTTAACAAAAGTGGGCACCTCCTCTGGTGTGTTAAATATTTTGTTTCTTCAGAAATAAATAATTAGATCTTTGCATGAAACACCAAAATGGCTTTAATATTGTTCTTTTTAATTTCCGCATTTAGTGATTAACAAGATTTTCTTTTACTCATTACTTTACTGGAGTACTCATTGTCAAATCTGACAACGTGTTCACCTGCTTTAATAGATGGGCTAGATAATGCTGTTTTAATAATTGTTTTCCTTTTTTTTTCACAAAGCTAGACATGAACTAAACTATAATTAAACATGGTCAGTTTTTCTTCTTCAAAGGTGCTCTCAGGTATCTGTGTACACTATCAATTCCAAAAGATAAAGTTATAGGGAAGATTTATTGTTTTCTGTAGCCAGATAGTTATGTTTATTATATTGTCTCCCTCATACTTTTCAGGTATACTACAAATTCTAATTTTACTTCATCTCAGTCTATTTTCTAAATCAATGGACTTTCCTTTGGGACAGTTATTTTGTTTTAAAAGAAATTCAGTCTGAGACTCACCTTCAGTTATTCATCCTTCAAGATCATTTCAAGTTTCTTCCATGCTGCTGATTTGTGTATCATAAGCATTTATAATTTTCAATCTTTCTCTAGTCTCTTCTTTGAAAATTTCTAGTTTGGTAACCAATTTGTCTGTTTTAAGGAATGCATCCTGCATACTAAATATTAGTATGTTGTTTTTAACACATGAATCCTGAGTACCATTTCTTGAGTGGCTCATGTTGAAGTCTTTTCTTTCTTAAGTTCCATTGTATAGTCCTGGGTTTAACAACTTCCTCTTGTGTCTTACAGAACATTTTCTAACAAGAATGTTTTTTATTTCAATGGTGAATGTTATTGGCAAATGAAGGGCACAACAATGGGTCCCTTGTTTGCCCCCATTTATGTTGATCTTTTCATGGGTTACCTGGAAGAACAGATAATGTATGATGCTAATCACAATTTATGTTTAGATGAGATTGATATCTGGTGTAGGTATTTGGACAATTACTGGATGGTGTGAAGATCGGACATTGTTTATTTAAGTGAGTTTTTCACTATTTGAAATGATAAAAAGTGAGGCATTCATTTTACAGTACATTTCTCTTCTTTTCTTTTTTGGATGTTGATTACTCGTATTGATGATGGCACTTTGGATAGCAATGTTTGTCTTAAGCACCCACAGTTAAATACCTTATTGCATGCTTTGAGTTATCACCCAAAACACATTATCCATCTTCTTCTTTTTTTTCTTTCGGCTGCTCCCATTAGGGGTCACCACAGCAGATCATCTGCTTCCATTTCTTCATGTCCTCTGCATCTTGCTCTGTCACACCAACCACCTGCATGCCCTCTCTCACCACATCCATAAACCTTGTCTTAGGCCTTCCTCTTTTCCTGTTACCTGGTAGCTTCATCCTTAGCATCTTTTTCCCAATATACCCAGCATCCCTCCTCAGCACATGTCCAAACCAACGTAATCTTGCCTCTCTGGCTTTGTCTCCAAACCTTCCAACCTGGGCTGACCCTCTAATATACTTATTCCTAATCCTGTCCACTCTCGTCACACCCAGTACAAATATTACCATATTTAACTCTGCCACGTCCAGCTCTGACTCCTACCTTTTTGTCAATGCCACTCTCTCCAACCCATATAACATAACTGGTCTCACTACCCTCTTGTAGACTTAAATATGATATCAATGTAGACAAAACATGTTATCCATAATATCCCTAAATCTCATTTTCTATGTATTCACTGAATCTGTTCTTTAGATCAAATATTTGAATCTCAGCAAAGGGACTTAATCAGTAGATTTTGGGACCGTGGATAATGTAAGGACCATATTATCAAAATTAGCCATTGGGCATCAGGTCAGGATAGGTCCTTACTGTTAAAATATCAGCAAAGAAATCAGGTGACAAATAATAAAGCTATTGGGTTTATCAGACGTTATGGTTGCAATACATGTGATTTCATTGATTTAATACAGAGACATTGGGATATTCTGCTTTCAGATGATAAGTTGTGTGATATTCTGACACCTAGATGCCTCTTTATATTTCACAGGGGCAACATAACGGGTGTTTTTTTTTAATCACTATAAATGCAAAAAATAAAAAATAAAATTCATGATAGGCATTTACAGCAGTCTATTATTGATGGGGGTATACTGGTGGGTTGTGTTCCTTGTGGTCACTGCTCTTTTTGCAGATATGTAGTAAAATCTGAACAGTTCACTAGCAAAAATATACCCAAAGTTTATGATATCTATACACTGGTAAATTGGAGTACCGAGCAGGTTATTTAGTTAGCTACATGTACCTGCTCCGCCTTCTGTGTGGGACAAACTTCTCATCCCTTAAGAATGTAAATTTCAGAACATTTAAGTGACATCAGAAATAAACAAATGTCTAAAGCCCTTTACATACACTCTATCAAGCATCCTACTGCACAATGTGTTTGTTATTATTGACAAAGTTGTGGGAGACAATAGAAATAAGGTTGCTTGGCATAATTTATTAAATTAAAAGGAAAATAATTGGATTATTAGAATGGGTGGTTTATTCCCACCAGGTCTTAATGAACATTTGTAATTATCCAATCCCATTGAGAATTGGGGTGGACAGATGACTATATAATTAAGCAATAACCAATGACATGGTGTTGTATATTGAAGATTTACCCATGGATGGTGTGGTTTAATCACGAGGGCAAATCTTCAATATACTACAATTATGGAGTAGGTTATTGCTATTATACAATGACATTATTTAAGAATAACAAAATACTTACTTTTCTTAAATAATGTCTTTGTATAATGGTGCATTACTGTTCTTCTGCTGGTGGTGGTATACTGCTTCCTTGTGTTGATGTACTGTGCATGTATATGGGACTTGCATTCCCACGCATACCCAGTACATCAGTGCTTTGAAACTGAAGCAATGGAGAAAAAGAAGGTCTCCGTTGCTCCATTTGTTTTGCACACCTTATACCAACGGAAAAAAGTTTGGACGACCGGTCCATTTTCAGTTGGTATATTGTGGGATTTACAATGGGCATGCTGGCCAATCAGCGTGCACATTTTGGAATATTAATGGGGGGGGTCATTGTATAATGGTTGTTATCCACTTTGTATGTATTCACTCATGAAGGCTTCAGTACCAAAACCGGTTTGGATTGTCTTTTGATTTTTGCTGCATTTTTATGCAGTTTAAAACTTGGGCTGTTTTGCATTAAAATTGATTTTGACTACACTTCTGTAGTGCTGGCCATCTTTTTGTTGGATTTCTAAGTTCTTTTGTTGGCCATTTCACTTGCTCTACTTGCAGAAATTTTGTTTTCAGTCTTTTCTTTCTTAATTCAGCATTTGAAATTAAGAAAGAAAAATTACAGCTTTTGAAGAACTTGAATCTATAAATCTTTTCTCTATTAGTGAATAACATTAGCTAGCAAGTATCTCTAAATTTTAATGTTTCAATTATATTTTCTGCCAGAGAAAAGTTTTCAGTCACATAACTTTCACCAGTTGCTGCTCTAAGTTAGCCATCTTGTAAAAATTTTAAGTATACAGACCTTGCTTTGGTCCAAAGTAAGGTACTTGTTGAATAAAGTCTTGCGACTGGTATTTACTGCCTACTATGCAACATAAGGATCCTTTGTCTTGAAAGTGTCTTCTACCATTAGTGAAATCTATCACCACAGAAGAAATCTGAACAGCATCGATAATTTCAGTCTTAGCTGGTTTGGGCATTTAGTGATTCATTATTTCTGTAAGCATCAGTGGATTGTTTTTGCCCCTCTCAGACCTAATCTTTTCTCTGTATGACATTATTGTTAGACTTGCAGCTTCCTTAAGTGATAACTGTCTTATTATTGCAGCATAGTCAGGGGAAAACAATACAATTTACCTGACTATACTCACTTTCAAGGTTTCACCCCTATTGTCAACAGTGCTGTTTGTGGAGAAGCCTTGGCTTTGAGGCTTATCAGTGGAGTCCTCCCTATGCCGGTGAACATATCAGTAATTTTTTTGTCCTAAATTACAGTATAACAACATCACAGGATGTAAACTCAAACAGGACTGCAGCAGGAGTGGTGGGAATGAAAGGATTGAAAATCTATTCTCTGACACTGTGGAACTAAAACAAAATGCATGGAAAGTCCTTTGCAAAACCAGAACCAGACATTAGATTACCATCAGGAACAAAGGCTGGCAACCACAAGATGTGGTAGTCCTAAAGGTCCCACTAATAATGAAACCATGTCACCAGGACAAGCAAGAAGATTGGACTTAAAATTTTCCTCTGATGCTGCCTGAAACTGTAAAGAATCCTTTCGTTCTACCTTCTACAAAACCATGGTGAGCAGCTTGACATCTCCTATAATGAGGCCCTATAGTTTTCCTTGAAATAAAATACACATGAATTTAATAGCAGCATATTAAATTACACATCTCATTGGTAACTTATTTGCACATTCTCCAGCCTGTATTACATTTCTGTTTCTCCATCCTGCATTATACATGTGATGTTTTGTGTATGTCAGGAAATTTCCCCATGACATGGCTGACACAGATCTGGCCACCATCCTACTATTAACTCATGTAATAAATACTTTGATTAACTCATAAATAAGGATGGAGCAGGCAGCCACAGAGATGCATTACTTTGAATGTTACTGCCGTAACCTAAGATTTCACAAAATGCATTACAATCAGAAAATAAGGTTCACTACACTACACTACCCTGACTTACTACATGCACTGGTATAAAACAAAGTCTGCATCTCACAGAAAGCTTAGAAAAGCATCATGACACATTTCATTCTTAGGAACTCATGAAGCCTTTGACACATTTAATTTTCCTGAAGGGTAGTAGCAGGTACTGTTGAAAAAGCATAATGCAGACAATATTTTCTGTGTTTCCGACGCTGCATAAATGTCTTACTAATAAGCTACATAACACACATGCTGCTACATCCATGATCGTGTAAGTGCATTTATGGTCATGTCATTGAATATGCCATTATCCCCTTTGTGGAGTTCAAACCTCATCCTTCTTATCATATATTATCAAGTCTTTACTGCTGTAGAACTGCTAACTGCATTTGTTTTTGATCCTGTATTGGATGTCCATTTTGCAGCCTTGTCCTCCTGTGCTATTTTATCCACAGATGCAGCAATTCATTCCACTGTTAACTTCCAGGACACGTTTACTGCTGAACTTTACTGCTTGCTGTTACTTGTGCACTCCATGTGCATGACATATGATCACTGCTGTGGTATTTTTGTTCTTAATTTCTTTACAAATTCAGAAACAACCTATTCAGTCTTTCTTATTATGATCTCCATAATCAACCAAGTAGAACTCAATAATACTCTGACTGTGCCCTCCATTCTGTGATGCAATTTACAATAATGAATCATAGACAGAAACCTGTTTCCATTTTGCAGTTGTAAAGATAAATTCTTATGTACCCCAAACCTGTTGAAAATGTATGGAGAATAAAGCTCGCAGTTGCAAAGGTTATATCATTATGCATGATTTAGTAATTTCAGTATCATATGTTTGGTAATTTTTACTGTTATTTACAAAATGTAAAATTCATCCATTTTTTCAGTTGGCATGATTGCTGCTATTTTTTGAGATCCAGACAGAAAGTTATTACTTGTACCTATAATCATGTGCTCTCCTTCCTTAGCAAAATCACATTATGTTCTAGGCATAGAACTTCCCAGTGACTGTTTTCATAAAGAGATGAAAATTATATTTTGTAAAAACATATTGCAAATAATAGATTTATAAGAGAGCATTAAGCCTGTGAAGCACAGTTTGGTAAATCTGGCAGTTTCAGACACACTTTATAATAGTTAATAATAGTTCCAACTTTATTGTCTGGAAGAGAATAAGTAAGCAGTTGTCACCAATTTGGGTGTTGCTTGTCAGTATTTACCCATGAGGGCTACAGTTATGCCAAAAGGACAAAGTCTGGGTGGTCAAATTGAAGCACAAGTCAGTACAACTAACATTCAAAGTGTTGGTTATTTCTACAAAACATACTTTAATGTTTTATGTGCTTTGTGCTTTTGTATCAGAGGAAGATGTAGACATTTTCTGAAAAATAGGTTCTTATCAATTGTAATAATTTCTTAAGCTAGACTGAATCACCAGACAAGATAGTAGCTGCTCAATACAGCCCAACAACACAGAGTAAAACAAGCTTAAAAAGAAACAGTGAGATCAATAGCAAATGAGTGCATTATTTGACTAAACCATCGAGGTTTATGTGCAGGTCTAAAAATATTTTGTCCATTCATATAAGAGTATAACTTAAAGTGATTCACACATCAACTCAAGACATGTCTGTTTTCACCTGAATGTCAGTACTAAACCAAATCCCAGTAACGTACAGTGTATCAGTCAATATATGACCAAGTTTGTGGTAAACAAAAGTCATTCTTCCATTTGTTAGTACATGAGAAAATTGCTTTTTTGCAGTGTAACAAACAACAAGGTGCCCAGTTCATCAATTTATATTGTTTTAAACTATGAAGCTGACATAACATGCATTAAAGATTTGTAAGACCAATTTTCCACTAGTGTCATGAGCACTGGAGGAATTATGCAGGATGGGTATGAGCAATCTATCTCAGCATATCCATGATGGGGTGAGGAAGATAGCATGGCCCACTGCATGATCAACACCTGGAACAATGTAGGTGTATAACTGCAGCATTAAGAGCCTAAAATGCCTGCACAGCAAGTGATGTGCCACTTGGTCTGAAGCTTGCACATGTGCAGAAACCTGTATGTACCTCTCTAAGGCAGCTGTTGTAGAGCTCACAGGCCTGCATTTTGAGGGTGATAAGACTTTCCACAGTATTATATGCTGGCCTATTCTCTAATACCCTGACTCTCACTTCCACCAGGAAAACAAAGTGTTTGGAGGGCTCTCATCCCACTGGTGGAACAAATGCATCTATTGAGTGCAGGAGGAGCCATTAGGACAATTCTGCAGTTGGGGAAAAAAGGCTGAAAGCCAGTAACTGTGCAATTTACTGTCAGAAGGATTATAGTAGCAATGGTGGGAGTGCTAAGCAATGGCTACCAATGCATAAGAATATACTACGTGGTCATTTGCCAAGTTTTCATTTCAAAAATTCTGAACATGTACATAAAAGCAAAATGTGTGCAATTCTGGTGCCCAACATGCAAAAAACATCTCCGTGACTATTTGTATTGCCTTTTCTAAACATAGGAAAAAAAAGAAAGCCGTACACTGGTAAAAACAGACAAACCACAAAAGACCAGTTTTCTAAACGTAGGTTAATTTCAAGCTCTAACTTTTGAGACACTTCATCATTCAGCCCAGTCACAATCATGTCCCTTATTTGTTCATCTTAGTAATTTTAGAACCCACAATTGCACACACAAAGAAAGGTATATATAATATATATTAGATGTGTATTGGTCTGTCCGCATGTGTGTGTGTTTGTGTGTGTGTGTGTGTGTGTGTGTGTGTGTGTGTGTGTGTGTGTGTGTGTGTGTGTGTGTGTGTGTGTGTGTGTGCGTGTGTGGGTGTGTGCGTGTGTGTGTGTGTGTGTGTGTGTGTGTGTGTGTGTGTGTGTGTGTGTGTGTGTGTGTGTGTGTGTGTGTGTGTGTGTGTGTGTGTGTGTGTGTGTGTGTGTGTGTGTGTGTGTGTGTGTGTGTGTGTGGTGTGTGTGTGTGTGTGTGTGTGTGTGTGTGTGTGTGTGCGCGCGCGCAAGTGTGTGCACGTGCTTGTATGCGCGAGTGTGTGTGTGCAATTATATGTATGCCCTGGACAGCATTACTGCACTTAGACAATGAGCTGTCTGTAAAATTGTTGTTTACTTATTTATTGTTTTATTTATTTTTTCCTAATATATTTTTGAGGTAAAGTAGTCCCTCTGCCTAACATTTCAAATTTGCTATAATATATGTAAATGGTGTTGGAGGAAACTTTTACATCCAAAATATAACACTTAAAAAATATCCAGGTATTTATTTTTTGGTCCCTTACTCCTAAAACGCTTGATTTGCTTCCAGTCTGTGGAGATTGATGTTACTAAATAATGATATCCATTTGAGTTTCAGATTTTAATTTCCTTTAGAAAATTCATGCTAGCACAAATCCTTTTATTTAAGCAAGTGCATAATTTTGTAAGAGCAATAATTAAAATATGTTCCTATTTTTGAGCCTTTGTTCCCCCTTTATTTTAGGCTTTATCCAGATTTCAAGTTGGAGATACGCCAGTACCAGCTGATATCACAACTTGTTATTTACTGGCATAATTGACTCATGTACTAGTCCCTACAGCATCCAGTAGGTATTCCCTTACACTGCACCTATGCAACTGTTGCGTTAGAAAAGTATGCAGCAAACAATAAAAGTGCTATAAATAACTCGTAAAAATAAGCAAAAAACAGGATACTTAATGTTATATATTCCAGATCTGAGTTTGCTCAGTGCCCTTCCTCCAATTTGCTCAGTGTGAAATGGCAGAAGCACTCACAAGTTAACTTCTTAGGTAACAGAAAGTTGAAACCTAAAACAAGACTAATTGACTTTTTTTAATAAATCTCTTCTTTCCTTCTCAATTTTCTTTCTACTTTTTACACTGCTGAGGGATATAGCATGTATCTGTAAAAAAAAAAAATAATAATAATTTTTGTTGTATTGTTAATTTATGTTAAGCAGAGATTGTCTCTGGGTAGACGATATGTGACAGAGTATAGGTGGAGTTGTTTTAGATGGTCATCATAGGGCATCTGCTTTAGGCCTGTGATTCTTTTAGTGAGGTATTTCTGCAGCTTTTCCAGTTGTTGCAGATGTCTTGAGAGGTACATACCAAATGGGGTATTATATTCTATAATGGGTCTAATGAGGGATGAGTATAGTGGGACAATGACCACCTTTTTTTCTGGATGAAAAGCTCTTAGTGTTGAGGTGTGCCACATAGAAGGATTTCCTGACTGTTGTGGCGATGTGATTATCGATGGTGAGACCACTGTCCACCTGTGTCCCTAAGTCTCTCATCACACTTTCGGTGTTTAGTGTACTGCCACCTATGTGGTAATTCATGGGTACATGTTTTTTCCCAAAGGGGATAACTATAAATTTCTTGGCATTGAGTTTCAGAGAAGTAGATGCCAAACAAGAAAGGTCCCGGGACTGAATCCTGAGTTACTCCACTTGTCACTTGTCTGGATCTGGATTTGGAGTTGGCTACTTTTACAGTAAGGGTTTTGTCAGTAAGCCAGTTGGCAACCCATCGAGTGATGTAGGGATTAATGCCTAGCTTAGTAAGTTTATCTATGATTTCAGAGTGGGGGATGGTGTTGAAGGTCTTGGTGAGGTCCAGATAGGCTGTGTGGAACACCTTACCCTTGTCCACAGCTCTGGAGACTGATTCAAAGAAGTCAATCAGGTTCATGAGACAAGATTGGCTCTTCACAAACCCAAACTGCATGGGGTCCAGTGTTTGAAAGATGCCAATGTCTTTGTTTATAATTTCCATGATAATACGTTTCAAGGCCCTGCAGATCAGGCTTGTCAGACTGATGGGGGGTAGTTCCCGGGATCCAAGGTGGATCCACCCTTGTGGAGTGGGATAACTAGCCGTGTGCCACTCAATTGGCACAAAGCCTGAGGTGAGGCTATGATTAAACATGACACTTAGGTGAGGTGCCAGTTCATTTTGTAGTTCATGTAGTGCCAGCCTGGGATATCATCTGGTCCCATGGATGCTGTATTCTTATCCTGTCCAATATCTGAGAGCTCACTGGAATGGGTAGGCATAGGCCTACTGGCTGTGTCCAATGGAATTTCAGGGGATAACTGTATGTCAACCTCAGTGTCAGATTCCACCTCTGCACCCACTGACTGTGCCTCTGATTGGCCACCATCATCATCTGAGTCTGCTGATGCACTGACTTCAGGTGGTAGAAATCCCACACTTCCACCATCAGGATCATCTGTGATAACAAGCAACAAACACAGTAACAATTAATACTTAAACTACTATACTCCAATATATGCTAATAAAATAATAGTACTGCATCACAATACTGCCACTATTAGACAGTATAGAAATACACACAACAGTCCTGACATCAACATTACACACTAAAATATTTATTTGAATTGCTCATCAGTACTGATCTAAAAATGTTTGGCTTACCATCTACAGATAAGTGTATCCTCTGCATGCCATATGGTCCTGAAAGAAGTTAAGCAAAAGCAAAGGACAACATCATCACAATTAACATAACACAGAGTGTAATATTTTTACCCCTTTATATGTCCATTAACTGTACTTTCAACAAGATCTTGGATGACATCTCCAACCTAAGCTAATGAATCAGAATATGTTGTTAACTGTAGCAATGTTCAGTACCCCCCAAAAAAAATGTCTTATGAAACAGAAGTAACATATTGATTTAAATGGTTTTACTATACAACAGTATTCAACAATTGAGATATAAAATGCTACCTCGAAGCTCTTTCTGGGACATGCTTGCTGTCCCTGCAATAGTCGCACCAGTGTAGAGGAAATGTTCTGCACTTTCCTGGGAGCTGTCTGGATCCCTGACAGTGGAGAGGAACTCTTCAGTTGGTGTTAGTGGTGGCTCTGTAGCAGGCCCTCTGGTACCCATCTGATCACGGATCACTGCAGCTGATCTTCTCCATGCAGATGAGATCATGTCAGTGAACTTATGATGCACCTGCTCATATATCCTGCTATGGCCACCCACGGTATTAACATCATCAACAATCTACTGCCAAATCTGCATTCTGAGTGATATCTCTCCCTGTCTCCTTTCAAGTAGAAATGCACCATGTTGCCTCAAAGTGTCAACAATAACCTGATTTTTAGCATCTGTGAAGGATGGTCTTCATCATAACAAAGTTCAAGTGCAAAGCACCGCAGAAACCAACTGGTAACAAGCAATAAAATCCATAAACTTCAGGCTCCTTATTTTGCTTTGAATACTTTAATTATAAGTTAACTTCAGAACAAAAGAAAAAGTAAAACAACAATTAAATCAAGCGCTTTCACCCAGGCTCTCCCAGGCTTTTTCAAGACAAATTCCAAACCATATTCTTTAACCTTTTATACAAAAATGTTGTCAGCAATCATGTAATCAATTAAACATTTAGTTAATTCCTTGCCACAATTCATTAACTCTTTACTTGCAGAAAAGTTTACTTTTAAAATCTGCTATATATTAGTCATGTTAGATACCTGCATAACGAGTTACTATTAAAATGCAATTCTTAATTACAATATAACCTTATTGAACTGAAATTAGATTTATGATGTAAATACTTAGAAAATATTTGAGTTGTTTAAATATAAGCGTTAATGTGTGCAAGACTGCCATCAAATTGTTGTGTTGCAGTGAAATTTCATCTCGTACAACAAATGTGTAGAACGTTTTGTATAAAAGGTTAAAGAATATGGTTTGGAATTTGTCTTGCAAAAGCCTGGGAGAGCCTGGGTGAAAGCGCTTGATTTAATTGTTGTTTTACTTTTTCTTTTTTTCTGAAGTTAACTTATAATTAAAGTATTCAAAGCAAAATAAGGAGCCTGAAGTTCGTGGATTTTATTGATGGTCTTCATCATAGCCTTTATCCTGTTAGTACAAAAAATCTGCAGAAAGACAAATATAATATGGGTACAAAGCCCCAAAAATAGGGACACGTTTTAAATATTGCATTAAGCAAGTTGTTAGAATAAAAGGTTTTATTATACCATGCATTTTCTGAAGGATATGAAGTCTGAAACTCAAATGCCTGTCATTATTTAGTGAATTTAGTGAATTTGGCCCTTTCTGACTTGTGACAAAAATCCAGAAAACCACAAATTTTATGAGGAACAGAGCCAAAATATGAGGCAGAAATTTGGACATTCTGCAAAAATCTGGACAGTTGACAGGTATAGTGGTCTTTGAGGATTGAGATGCCTGGCTGGCATAGTCCAAGGTGTCCTAAAAGACAACAGAAGGGTAATACATATAAGTATTACATAACTACAAAGTAACTGTTCCCAGATAAAACAGAAAAGGTAGCATTTCAGTATCATATACTGGAGAAACGTAACACAGTCTAGAGATTTGAAATACAAACAAGACTGGATGCAAAAAAGGAGAGTAACAATACCAAGATATCCTTGTTTGTGCCATAACAAAAATGCAGCATTGACCCCCTGAAAAGAATAGGCAAATGACACATTTTGCTAACAAACCATCTTTGAAATATTAAAAGTGCTATCAAATGAACTGTCTTTGAAACATGTCTATAGATTTATCTCAGAACATTCCATTTTAATGTATTGACAATCATGTATACCTGTGAAATGCCTTGACAATCATGCCTATGGCATCAGTACACATCTAATTATTGCATACAGATAAAACTGGAACAATATTTGCTTCAGATTTTTCTTAATTATATTCTAGCATATGCAATATGTAGCTGACACAATGCAAGCATACCTTTTCAAGTTCAATAATCCTCTATGCAGATATATCCCAAAGTGATAGCCTGTCTTCTGTGTTCTCCATATAAACAAGTCTCCTCACCTTCAGTTCTCCTAGCTACAAAGTTGCCTTTTATATGATGTAGATTCATAGCTGCTAACACGGTGAAGATACAAATCAGGTTTGAACTGATTGGAATTGCTGAATCCCAAATACTCCATGTAGCATATGTAAACATAGTGTAGGCACTCCCTCAGTGTTAGTTTTTAATGGATTGCAACTGTGAATGATTACTGGTTGGGAGAAGGAGCACAACAGCACTGCAGGCTGCCCTGTGTCTAGTGACTGCCAGGTTAGACTTACAAAGTGTTAGATGCAAGATTGTGAATGTAAGTAAGCAGCACACAATTGACAGGTTGTGTTCATTAACATCCAACCTCCCAGGTAAGATAGAGTTGTATATTTGCTGGCAATAATTGCACCTGCACTAACCCTGGCTAATTTCTTCTCCCCCTAACTCATTCCCTCCCTTCCTTCATGTCTTCATATGAAATATTTACAATCTATCCTACGTACACTAATTATAAGCATTTTATGCATAAATTATCACTGTAACCTATGAACTGGAATACTATTAAAAAAAAAAGGGGGGGGGGGATTTTCGATTTGACTGTACTATCTTACATTTCCTAAATATTTTTTTAACACTGTATAACTTCTTTTATGTAATTGTACTATTATGTATCTCTATGTGGAGCTTTTCTCCCCGGGCCTCTACTGAAAATGGACATGTATCCAGCTAGACCAGCCGGGTCAACAAATGTAAAATAAAATAAAAATAAAATAAATAAATAAATAAATAAATAACTTTGATCACTTAGTGCACCACATCCAAAAATAATAAATTTACAAATAATAGTTTAATGGTTTCATATTACTGTAGATGATGTTACAGCAGGTTGTATGCAGAATGATTTCAGACCCTTGCTGCAAAGCTGTTTGTGTGGCAAAGGGGGAAAAGGCAACCTTCCTGCATTCTAACAGTTCATTGGAGTGAGAGTTCAAATCCATATCTATGTAGAAATATCTCATGCTGACCAACATTTTGTAGTGTGTATGTCATAGATTGATTTTCCTCATTTCAACTACTTGTCCCTTAGTGCAATCATGGGAAATGGAGGAAATGATTGTCAGGTTTGGCTGCATTTATCTTGTTTGTGTGAAGTGGATCAGTGTGCCAATGGGACAACTGACCCACCCTGGAAGCAGACAGAACACCTGCAGACAGGACCCCAACAGCCAATAACTGAAACTGGATACATTCAATTAATTCTGTTGGGCACCAAGCAAACCCGCTAAGTGGCATTGCATGGTGCTTAACACAGAGACCTTAAGAATGATTAGTAAATTAGGGAATGTCATGTAACTAGTCCTGTTACAGCAGGTGTAAGTGTAGGGCTGGCATCCAGATGATCTTGAGCTCTATTACAGGGTGTGCAACCTTTTTTCTTACTGTTGTGACACTGCACTTTATAACATTAAAACTGAAAAATAGACAGTTGTTATTTCAACATTCTTGTGGGAACAGTCATAAGTGTAGACCTGCCATTCACATGGTCCTGGGTTCTAATACAGGATATTCCATCTACTTTTACTGTTGTTCTACTTCCCATTATATTCACTTTCACTTATAACAGTTTAGATAGTGGAGCTGATATGATTTATATGTATGAGGGATGAGAAACCATTATTGTGTTTTCAGATTTATGACTGAGGGTATACTGTGTACTATATTTCTGTAAGTATAATTCTGCTATCTGGACTTGCATGGCCTTCACAATTACTTAAGAAACATATACAACTGGATCTATAACCAGTAACCTTGTTAGGTCACACACACGTAACCAGCTCATACTGTCACCTGTATTTATGTATGATTCCTGACTATGTCTGAGCAGCACTTCTTCTTTGGTAAAAATGGAAAACCAATGCTGTAGAAGAAAATATTTTGTCCCTTATGTCTGGGTTTGGATCTAAAAGTGTAAAAATCAGTTTTCTCAGTGTATGAATGCAAAAACAAACGTGTCATTTCATTACATTCATGCCCCCAGTGCATGTCTGGATACGTTACTCATCTAAAAGTTACCTTCCAATTTCCAAATGTATATTTCCACACTATATCAGTAGACAACCCTCAAACTAAGACCACATGTCAGACTAACCTTCCATTTGCAATTATTCAATTCATCCCTGCTTGGAACTGCTGCTTTCTGCTTAACATCACACAAACATGGTTGGCATCATTGCTGGGGTTTGTGTATTCCCAGTAAATGTGATAACTGGAAATGGCAGGAAAGCATCAGTCTCCATTGCTCTAGTTCAGCTGGTAGACATGGCTGGCATTAAAGGAGAAGAAGCCAAGTTTAGGCTACAGAGGCAGGGTGTCTAGGAACCCAGGATATTTATTAAAGCGCCACACACTGGAAAGCAATGTAGGCATCATTTCATTGACCTACAAGTGACAACAACGGATACTCTCAACTATTGGTTAGAGGAATTTGGGACTGTGGACATCCTACAGCTGTGTTGTTATGAAACTAAGAGAGTAATTGTAAGACGTAGCTTAATATAGGCAAAGCTACTTTGCATAATGCTCTTCTGTTCTTTCCCGCCTGTCAGAGTGTGTGAGCTCAATCAGTAGGCTCGTGTAGCTCGACTAGAGAAATTGAGAGAAGCAAGTGTTTTTTATGTAGCAGAAGTGAAGTGTTATTGTAGCATTAAAAGTTAAAAATACAGATGTGAGAGTGTTCAATCTCGCCGTTTGTTCTTACACATGGATTTGGAGCTGATCCTCGGCTCCGAGTCGGCCGCTTGGCAAAGCTCTGCATTGAGAAGAAGCTCGAGAGCAACCTCTCTCCCACAATTCCCTCTGCCTTTACCTCAGATCTAGTTTGCCGCTGCAACGTTCGCATCATTTCGATGAGCTCAGACCAACTGGCAGATAAGATATCCTTTTTTTTCTAGGATTACTTAGAAAATTATTTCTATTTCAATTTGGACTCTTTAGTGTGTGTGTGTGTGTGTGCATGAGTCGAGGGTTTCTTAATCTCCTATATATATATATATATATATATATATATATATATATATATATATATATATATATATTAGTATATAGAGTTTAGTTAGTTTCCCTCAGGGCCTACCCCACCCACTAACTTCTGGATTTTACTACTGGATTTGAGTAAAACACTATACTTGTGGTTCCATCCTTAGTGTTTTTGGCTGTGACTGTCTTTTAACTTTTACAGGACTGTGTAGATATATATATTTATATATATATTTAACTTACTGGATTTGACAATAATATCTGATTTGACTTTTTTATCTTTGATAATGTCTGATAAAGCAAAATCAGGGTTCAAAAGGTGCCAATGTGGACAGAAAATGTCTGTCACAGATAACCATAGCTCCTGCATCTACTGTCTTGGCCCTCTCCATCTGCAAGAAGACTGTTCCATTTGTCATTCTTTCAGTGGAAGGGTCATGACAGATAGGCGCAGGAAGCTCATGGACAGAGGCCTTTTGAAGCCTGCCTTTCAAGAGGCTCTTGATAAATCAGACCAGGCATCCAAATCCTCGAAGGATTCGAAGACGTCGGAGCCCATGTCATCGGCTCCGAGCTCTTCCTTTAAGGTTCATTCACCGGTTCCACAGACTTCGGGGCCGAGTGTCAAACTTCTGTCTGTCACCGAGCCTCGAGTCTTGGAACCGGTGACAGAGCTTCCACCTCCTGTGCTTTTGAGGTCGGCTCCGTCTTCGATTCCTTCGACCCGTTCTTCCAGACCCCTCTCTGACTCCGACATAGATCGTGTGGTGCAGAAGTTAATGGAGAATATGGCCTTGTCCAAACTCATCTCAGTCTCCTCCCAGTTGGTGTAGAGACTCGAAGGCCTACCCTTATCTCCATCTGTTCCTCCTCCGAGGCCTATTCAGCCTTCGGAGCCAGGAGTGGCTGATCTGATGATCTTGGAGCCCTCGGTGCCGGAGCCGTCTTTCTCTCGGTCGGCACCGTTCACCTCGACTCCGACAGATCCATTACCGGACGAGATGTTTCGTTTCCGACTCTCCCTCTTGGTGCCTCAGCACGGATCGCTTCGGCTCCGTCCTCGAGGTCGATGCCCTCGGTCCCCATCTCGGGGATCCCTCCACCTTCTTCGGAACCGGGGGATTCCTCGACTTGGGACCCGGGAGCTTTCGACCTTATGAGGAAGGTGTTGTCGACTCAGACAACCACTTCAGCAGAGACAGCCTCTCCTTCCCATAAAGGCCCGTTATCCTCCTCTGCACCCACGGCTACTTCAAAGCGTCGAGCACCAGTGTCTCAGCCTCTCCCAGAGGGAGCCCCCTCTTCCTCGGAGGCTTCATCGGATGCCCCCCCGAGGAAGTTCCGAGGAAAAGATTGTGTAAGAGGAGACACTTGGATTCCCCACAAGAATCCTTAACATCGGACACTGACTTGGATGAGTCAGAAGGGTCCCCAAAATCACCCTCGGAGGATGTCTCCTTTTCTGACATCCTGGAGATCCTGAAACAGAGAGGTGATTGGCAAGCCCTACCCCCTTCTGAGGATGAGTCAGTCTTGCTGAAGGCATTCGGTGCTCGCCATTCTTCCTCCTGGGTCACTCCGCCCTTCGATAAGTTGATGGATTTGATTGCTCGAAGGGCGTGGGAGACACCTGACACAGTGGAGCCAGTCCCTAGAAAGCCTAATAAATATATTATGGCCCCTCAAGATAAGGCATATCTCACAAAGGGAGTTCCAGTGGACGCTATGGTGGTGGCAGCTGCCACTAAGAAGGAGATGTCTGAATCTTCCTCATCTGTCCATCCACCTAACAGAGATTCTAGGACTATGGACAGGTATGGGAAGCGCATTTTTAGTTCAGCGGCTTTTTCCATGCGATCGCTGAACTATTTGACACATTTTACACGTTTACAGAGGGATCTAGTCAAAGAGTTGGGAGATACCCTCCAGGGTACTACAGATGCTGCTGTCACAGAAAAAGTCACAGCACAGCTCAATACCCTTACATCAATTGTGAACTCGTCCATGAGGCTCATCTCGTATGCAGCTGAAGGTTCGAGTAGGGCTGCGGCTTCAGCGATTGCTCTTCGTAGACAATCCTGGATGCGCTTATGGTCCTTTGCGGAAGCCTTCAAGTCTTCCTTTACTAATGCCCCATTTGATGGTGCCACTCTCTTTGGCCCCAAAGTAAAGGAGACCCTTACCCGGTGTGAGCAAGAGGGAAAGACTCTGTCTGCTGTCGGAGTCCGTTTTTCCACCCCATCCAGACCGTACCCCAAAGGGCAACGAGGTGTAAAAATGTGGCTTCGAAAACCCCAGGGTTCTTTCCCAGGCACACAGAGTGATGCCCCCTCCAGAGGCAGAGGGGGGGCAGAAGTGGAAGACGTCGCCCCGTTGGCAGAGGGGGTCCGCAAAACCAAGGTGACAGGGATACGCTCCCTGGAAAGCCTTTCCAGCACTCCAGAGAGGAGGCCCGACTGTCCTGCTCTGGAGGCAGTCGGGGGTCGCTTTGCTTTATACCCTCAGGCCTGGCAAAATCTTACCTCAGACAAATGGGTAAAAAGCATTATTACCAGAGGTTACAGAATTCCATTTCTATTTCCCCCATTACCGCAAAAAAGACTCCCAGATGTACCGCCCCATCTGCGAGATCCTGTAGCTATAGAAATCTCAAGGCTGTTAGAAAATAGAGTCATCCAACCAGTCCCGGCGGACCAAAGAGGATTCGGAACTTACTCAAGGTTCTTTTTAGTTCCAAAAAAGACAGGGGACTGGAGGCCAATTCTGGACCTAAGCAAGCTCAATACCTTCGTCAAGAAAGAAAAGTTCCGGATGGTCACGCTTCAATCGATCCTTCCATTCTTACAGAAGGACGACTGGATGTGCTCAATAGATCTCAAGGATGTGTACTACCACATCAAAATGGCCAGAGCGTCCAGGGATCACTTGCGCTTCTGGCTGGGAGCCAGTCAGTTTCAGTTTCGGGCCCTGCCCTTTGGTCTAACCTCAGCCCCCAGGGTTTTCACCAAATGCATGGCAGTGGTAGCGTCTCACTTGAGATGCCTAGGATTCCAGGTGTTTCTATATCTGGACGACTGGCTCCTTACTGCCACCACTGAGCGTCGACTGATTCAGGCCAGGGGTTACATACTCGAACTTTGTGTTCATCTCAGAATTTCCATAAATTTCGAAAAATCTGCATTACAGCCATCACAGCATATCTCATTCATAGGAGCAGATTTGGATACCCGTTGCTTGATTCTAACACTTCCCTCACAAAGAATAGCCTCTTTACAAAATCACATATCTCTTCTCCTGTTGTCCAAGAAATCCCCTGCCAAACTGGTTCTGAAAGTTTTGGGTCTCATGGAGGCTTCCCTCATTGCAATACCCTTGGGAAGACTGCACATGAGAGTTCTTCAATGGCTGCTGTTCGCACAATGGTCATTCCAACAGTTACCGCTGACACACGAAATTCACATCACAAACATCTGCAAATCGCACCTGTCTTGGTGGCTACAGAATTGCAATCTTTCTGGCGGCTGACCATTTGTGCTACCCACTCCGACAGCTACGGTGACCACGGATGCTTCCCTGATAGGGTGGGGGGGCATCTTTCAGGGACAGGCAGTCCAAGGCGAATGGACCAATCTAGAGTACAACCTGCACATCAATGTTCTGGAGATGAGGGCAGTGTTTCTGGCGTTGCAACACTTTTCTCCCCTTCTACCTCTAGGGACCATTGCAGTTCAAACAGACAACATGTCCGTAGTCTGGTACATAAACAAGCAAGGAGGAACCAAATCTTACCAGTTGTGCAGAGAGGCCATGAAAATTTGGCAATGGGCAGAGTCCACGGGTCACTTTCTGATAGCAACGCACATCCCAGGGTTATCCAACATCATAGCGGACAGGTTGAGCAGAGCCATCCTGTTACCTCACGAGTGGTCCCTCAAACAGACAATAGCGGACATGATATTCCGCTAGTGGGGCCAGCCTTGCTGCGATCTGTTTGCATCTCTAATGAACGCCAAATGCAGAAGCTACTTCGCCCTATTGCCCCCGCCAGGGGAAGTCCCCAGGGACGCTCTGATAAACGATTGACCCCCGGGTCTCCTGCACGCCTTCCCCCCTATACCTCTGATTCCAAGATTTCTGCAGAAAGCCAAGAACCTAGAGAGGACTGTAATTCTCATTGCCCCATTCTGGCCTCATCAAATTTGGTTTCCCTTTCTTCAAGCACACCAAATACGGGAACCCTGGATCCTGGACCCGGAGCTGGATCTACTGACCCACTCGTCAGGGGCTCCCCACCCATCGCTCCTGTCCCTCAGACTAGCAGCTTGGCTGCTTCGCTTCCCTTCTTAGCCAGGTCTGATCTTCTTTCTCCTACGGTTCAAAATATCCTAGTAGCTTCTCATAAAGCTTCCACTACAAAGATTTACACTAGTAAGTGGAAACGTTTTGTATACTGGGCAACTACGCAACATTTGGATCCCTTAATAGCGCCACTAAACAAAGTCTTAGAGTTTCTATCCATGCTATTTCACCAAGGAGCTTCTCCTGCCACCTTGAGGGTTCAATTGGCTGCTATTTCAAACTTTCATGTAGGAGAAAATGGAGCGCCTATTATGGCTCATAGGCTTTGTAAGGCTTTTCTAAAAGGGTCTTTTCATATTAGGCCACCAGTCAGGTTTCCTACAGCACCATGGAATCTGAACCTCCTGTTATCACAACTAATGCTACCACCCTTTGAACCAGCCTCTTCCTGTTCTTTGAAGTTCTTGTCATGGAAAACTATCTTTTTAGTAGCTATCACTTCAGCCAGACGAGTATCAGAACTTAAAGCTTTTTCCATTAAACACCCATATTTGATCTTTCACCCTGATAGGGTATCCCTTCGCACCAACTCATCCTTTCTTCCCAAGGTTTGTTCAGTCAATAACATTAATCAGTCCATTGAGCTCCCCACATTTTTCAAGAACCATTCCAATAAGCTGGAATATATGTTACACAAGTTGGATGTTCATAGACAACTCAGATTCTACTTGGATAGAACTAAGGATCACAGAAAAGCAGATCCACTCTTTATAGCCTTTGCGGACAGCAGAAAGGGCATGGCAGTGACGAAGCGTACCCTTTCCAAATGGCTATCTGATTGTATTACCTTTGTTTATACTGCTACTGAGCAGACTTTACCTGTCAAACCGAAAGGACATTCTACTAGATCAATATCTACATCCCTGGCTCATGCGGCCCGTCTACCTTTGGACACTATTTGTGCGGCCGCCACTTGGTCTAAACCACATACGTTCATCACTCATTACAAAGTGGATAGGGTTTCCAGGGACAGGGCAACCTTTGGTTCCACTGTGCTCAGGAACGTTCTTCCGTGAGTCTCTCAGGGTCACGGAGCTAGGGACGCTACCCATGTGTAAGAACAAACGGCGAGATTGAACACTCTCACATATAGAAGTTATGTCCTTACCATAATGTTCCATGTGGAGTGTTCATCTCCCCTTTGTTCTTACATTCCCACCCTCCCACCCTCAGGTCAGGAAGAACGTCCAGTTTAGATGTCTGGTTTGTTTCTCCCGCTTCTGATTCTCTCAGCTGTTACTGCTGTTTCAGCTACGCCTTAGTATGTATGTTTGTATGTTTCACCCCCGTTGGGATCTGGTATTGTTTGCAAACTAGATCTGAGGTAAAGGCAGAGGGAATTGTGGGAGAGAGGTTGGTCTCGAGCTTCTTCTCGATGCAGAGCTTTGCCAAGTGGCCGACTCAGAGCCGAGGATCGGCTCTGAACCCATGTGTAAGAACAAAGGCGAGATGAACACTCCACATGGAACGTTATGGTAAGGACATAACTTCTATTTTTTGTCATTTATATAGTTGTATCACATTGATCATGCATATCCCAACTGTAAAAGCAAGTATGCATGCACTAGTCTATAGCACAAATCATTTGTAAGAGTCTAATATTAGACTGTAGTCAGAGGTTGTGGGATCAAATACTACAATTCACAACTTGCAATACTGTTATTTCTGCAACATTATTTACATTAAATTAAAAACATTATACCAGTGGCACAAATGCCCTGCTGTAATCTGTATAATTAGAACATGCATATGTGCAATATATGCACATTTCAAGGATTACTTTCAGCAAACTGTAGTATAGTGTGTATCTGTCAGGATGCATACTTAAATGCAATACTTCAGATAAAAGACTTGTATAATTGCATTAATGCATTGTGTCACATATGATGGTACTTATTTTATCTCTTTTTTTTCTCTTACCCCAACTCCTATCTCTCTTTTTTATTTTCTATTATGTGTCATCAAAATGTCACCATGTCATCCATGTGTATCACATCACTACATAGCACAACAAGATAGGCTGGCCTCAGTGGATCAGCCTTCCCTGGCTCCACTGGCTCCAGCACTGATGCCCAGCATATCTGGGAGCCAGCCTGGAAGCAATGCCTCTGCTGCTCCTGCACTACCTATACCCTCAGGTAGTACTGCCAAGGAAGCTGGCACAGTGGTATCATCCAGGAACAGTGGTGGAGGTAGTGATTTTATTACCATAACAAATTGCCAAGGATGGTGCATAGGGTCATGCACCACACCATTAGTGTATGCCTATGCTGGATGGAGAGGCTGCTTACAGGTTATATTATTTTGCATATGCCAAAGACATGTTAACATATAATAGCTGGGGATAAGAGCAATTATAATGCAAATGCATTCAGCATATGTATATGGACATTAATAAGGTAGGATATCACGAGAACAGAAACAGAAAATAAAGGATGGAGAAGGGTACACACAGAAATAATTATAAAAATATATATATGCAGAAAAAGTTCTGATAGTGCAGAGACTGAGATAACAGTACAGGATAAGATGATGAGGTGGGTATGGAGGGAGATTTTCGTAGGAGATGATTATGGATATAAATTAGTTCGGGAGGAGCAGTAGTAGGAATGAAAGAGAAAAAGACTGGGATAAGAAAGGTGAAAGTGTCAGGGTGATTGATAGAGAGTTTGTCAATAGAAGATAAACAAAAAGAAAGTTAGTCAGGTCGGGAGTATGAGCATAGGCATTAGGAAGTTAGGTATTATTTTTAGGTTGTGTTTCAAAAGAGTGGGAATGTTATCTTGTTCTAAGATGAGTGGGATGGAGTTCCAGTTCTTAGCAGGGTGAGTGAAGTGAATTATCTGCTGTTATGAGACTTAGTCGTGGTCATAAAAGATTTGTTTTGTAAGCAGAGATTTTAAGATGGAAGCAGTGTTTAAGGATGTTTTGTAATAATGAGCAGATGTTGGGTTTATATATTACTTTGTGGGCACTTTTCAGATAGGAATAGGTAAGGTAATTAAGTAGTTCAAGCCAATGTACATATTTCAGTGCTAGACAGTGGTGTGAACAATTTTCAAATTGGATGCAAACTTATCTATTTTATTGTTGGAAACGTCTAGTTTATTTTTTAATGTGGAGTGAAGGTTAGCCAGGATGGGTGTTGCACAGAGAAGTGAAGGAAGAAGATAAGCTATCGCTAAAGAATTGTGAGAGTAGCCAATGAAAAGGGGTTTGTTACTGTACAGGAAACCCTACTTCTGGTGAATTTTCTTGACAGCTTAAGTGTTATATTGACTATATTGACAATATTTTACGTTACACCAAAAGCCTTTGTGTTGGAAATCATTTCAAATGAGGCATTATTTGGTGATGAGATGTTGAAGGGTTGTTTCTGTGCTGACAAAGATTTGGGAAAAAGCAGTATTAGTTTTTATTTATTTATTTATTGTTAGCATTTTAAAGTATTTGGTAGTCATCTAGTCAGGCCTCAACTGAGGAAAAGGAGTCCTGAGTCTTGTTAAGTAGTGGTAGACTTACTACAGAGCACATGACCATGGCATCTTCTTCATATTGTACATTGGAAGCTTCATGTTAGCGTTCTTTTTTTTTAAAACAAGTTTATTGTTTTTAACATACAAAATAAATATCATAACAATGTTATACAAGCAATTAAAATAGAAATAGTTATAACATTCAATAAAATAACCAAAGTATTTACAAAGACATCCACTACAAATCACATCAATTGATTAAACTATAATGTCATGCTATTGAAACTAAGATTTTTTTAACAGGTTTTGTAAAGTATCCCATATAATATAATAAGATGTTTTTCTAGTAGTTCTTGATTTTATTGTCATCAATTCCATATGACACACTTCAGTCATAACATTTTTAAATTCATTAAATGAAGGAGGGGTATCTGAAATCCAATTTCTGGTTATTATTTTTCTAGCCACTGCTAGAATAGACCATAATAAGGGAAGTTTAACTTTTTTAACACTTTTAGGAACAGGTGTGTTAAATAATATAAGTGATTTAGAAACAATGAAATTATCTGTGAAAAGGGCCTGCAAAAAAATCATTGATTAACTTCCAATATTCCTTCAATTTTATACAGTCATAAAACATATGTGCCCAATCAGCATTTATTTCTACATTACATCTTTTACATAAGTTGTCTTTATTATTTATTTTATTCATCATTAAAGGTGTATAGAAGGATCTATGTAAAAATTTCCAAGTAAAAAGTCTCCAATGAATGGAAGAAGTAGTTTTATAAGCAGATTCCAATATATATTGTTTATCTTGTTTTTTTTGGTGATTCACCATTAATGGAAATGAAATAATTCCAATAGGTATCTGAACTGTAATGAGTTTCTTCTCTGATAATTTTATGTATGTATGAGAGCTTACCTTTATCAGAAACTCTATGTTGTAAATTTAATATCAAGTAATCAATCAGTATTGGAACAGATTCTTTAACTGTTAAAGACATTAAATCAATTTTATTAATAAGATGTTGTCTAAAAGTCTGAATTTCTAACCAACATGTTTCTCTCAAATCAAATTCTTGCTTAAAGAAGTCTAATTTTTTTACTTTATTATCAGACAGCAACTGATACCAATACTTTAGATCATTCTCTGTGACTAAATGAGTTCTTTCAGAAGTGGTTGACAAAAGCATACCTTGTGTATACATTATAGGGAATAGAATAAAATTCCATTCCTTATACTTAGGATGCATGAATATAAAATTACGATAACTGATAATAATGTTTAATGGGTAACCAACTATATATTTTGGTGTAATGGATGAAGTACAAAATTCTTTTAGTAACCATAACATGGAGTTATTTACAATAATATTTTTATGTATTAAAGAGATTTTCATGAAGTGAATGCTAATTAGTTCCCATTAATCTTTCCATCTTGCAACATATGACTGATCTATTAACAAAGTAATAACTTTTATTATAGAAGAGATAGTATATAAATTAAAGTCTGGAAATGAAATGCCCCCTTGAGACCAGCTATTAGTATGTTTCTTTAATGCAATCCTAGGTCTATTAGGTGCCCATAAGAAATTTAACATTAGTGAATTCAATTTCTTAATAATTATTTTTGTAGGTGGGAGTATTATTGATTGTATTAAGTATAATATCTTAGGGAATACTATCATTTTAATAATTGTGAGTCTCTCTTCCATGGTAAAAAACATATTGTTCCAGCTATTGAAAAGATTTTGTATATTAAGAAGACAGGTACTATAATTATTATGTATAATAGATTTGATATCTTTAGTTAATATTATACCTAAGTAAGTTATCTGACCTGAGTTGGGTATATATTTGTTAAAATCATTAATGAGGACATTTTTTCGTGTGTGAATATTGGTAATATTTTTGTTTTTTCTTCATTGAATATTAAACCAGAGATATTTTTAAAACCCATCATTTTATCAAATAAGGACTGCATAGAAGAGTTAGATCCTGCTGATGTAATTAGAACATCATCTACAAAAAGTTGAATTTTAGATATTATATTTTCATCTATATCAAATCCTTCTATATCAGTACTGTTTCTGATCAAATTAGCCCAAGGCTCCATTATTAAAGTAAATAATAGTGGAGAGAGTGAACACCCTTGTTTTGTACCTTTTAAAATGGGTATTTTTTGTGAGACATATGTTCCTATCTTAATGTAAGCCAATGCTCCTTTATATAGATGTTCAATTAGATTTACAAATGCATCTGAGAAGTTTGTGCACTTCAGTAAGATAAACAAGTAGTCCCAACTTACTGAATCAAATGCTGAACTTATATCGAGACTAATAAGTGTTAAATCTTTCTTTTTCCTATTTGCAAAACCAATTAACGTTAAAGTTCTTATTATATTATCAAAAGTATTTCTATTTACAATAAAGCCTGTCTGGTCTATATCTATAATGCCTGGGATGATTGTCTTTAATCTATCAGCAAAAATACTCATAAACATTTTATAGTCAACATTAAGTAATGAAATAGGTCTGTATGAAGTGCATCTGGTTGGGTCTTTATTGGGTTTTAAAATTGGTGAAATAAATGTGTATTGCCAAGATGGGGGAGTTGTTAACTCATTTTGAGCCAAAATAAAAACCTTATGTATTAATGAGTAAGTACTTTTGGGAAGAATTTTATAGATCTCTGGTACAATACCATCATTGCCTGGTGCTTTGCTTGATTTAAGCTTGTTTATTTGTGTAATAACCTCTGTATATTTTTATCCAATAGTTTAGTCTGTTGTTTATTAATTTTTTTGTTCATGTTTGTAGTTATAAATTTCTTTATTTTATCTTTAGGCTCCATGTTAATATTATTATGATTAATTTTGTGAAAGTGATTTCTAAATTCATCTAATATTTCTGGTAAACTAGAAACATTCTTCTTTTTCCTTGAAGAGAAAATTTCTTTGATATGATTTTGTTTATTCAACCTTTTTGTTTTATTTTTGAGTCTATGTAAATATTTGGGACTTATTGAGTAAGATAAAAACTTATATTTCTCTAATGTTATTTTAACTTTATGAGTTAAAATTTCTTTGTATTTCTCATTTAATTTATTTATTTCTTCAATGACTTTTTTGTCCATAATATTTTCTTTATTATTATGTTTGTATGAGTCTAATTTGCTTTGAATATCTAGTAATTCCTTGTCCCAAGATTTCCTTTTATTATTATGCCATCTGATACTTTGTCCATATAAATATGATTTTAAAGCATCCCAAACATAAACAATGGAGACTTCAGGTGTATTGATTAAGTCTAAAAAATGTTGCACTTCTGAAAGTATATAATCTTTATAGTCTTTTAGTTGAGTTAAGTAAGCTGGTATCCTTTTGATCTGAACATTGTAAGTATTTTTTATCATAAACTCAAAGACAATTGAATTATGATCTGATATAGGACATGAAATAATTTTAGAATTAATTAAGTCTGTTACCAACTGGTTAGAAATAAAGACTCTATCTATTTTTGAATAAGTTTCATATCTGTTAGAAAAAAATGTGTATGGTAATGATTTTGAATCTATCTGATTATTAATATCATTCAAATGATATAAATTAACAAAATCCTTTAAATGTTTTGCATTAGATATAATTTTCCTTTTTCCTATAGTAGTAGTACCTTTTTCATGTATGATACAATTAAAGTCACCTGCTAAAATAATATCTCCTATAGAAAATGATATGATCTTATTAAGATGGTGTTTCACTGTATTAATGCCAATTCCTGGTATCCAATATACATTGATTAATGTATATGTCTTTCCATTAATCTGTATTGTAACCATACAAAACATTCCTTTATCATCTTTATAAGACTTAATAGTTTTAGGTATGGGCATACTTTTGTTCCATAAAATAACCACTCCTCTTTTTTTCTGAGTGTGTTCTGAACTAACCAAGACTGTATATTTATTAGTGGCTAATTTATCAATATCCTTTTTCAGGAGATGTGTTTCTTGAAGGAATACTAAGTTGGCCCTATGCAAATTAATGTATCTCATTAAACTTGCCCTTTTACATGGGTTATTCAGTTCATTAATGTTTAAAGAAATTCCTATTGGAGAAATCATTTGGCTTTTATAAACATATAAAACATATAATCAGAATAACAATTAACAAAATAAGTGATAGTATACCTCCTCCTTTAGGTGTACCATTAATTATAGCTGTATTTATTGAAAATCTTATGGGATTTTGTATAAGCTTCACTTTTATTTGTAGTGACAATGAGTTTATAAAATGTGTTGTGGATGTCAGAACTATATACAAACAACAATAAACAGGTGAAAATAATATTAGGATTAAACATTGCTCCCAGCCTGGAGTTAAGAACTCCAACTTTGAGTAGCACATACCACTCAAGTTATCCCCCTATCCTAAGCAGCAGTACCTCAGCTGCCACCATATCAATTCAATACTAACTATTATTAACTAAAGTTAACCTCATTTAATTAGATTATCTAGTAAGACAAAACTAAACAATTTATAAATCAGCTTCATATAAACAAATAAGAACATTTAGAAACAGCTCATATTACTATGTACATCTATTTTGTATAATACAGTCATAATCAAAATAGCATTCTAATAAACCTGATAATGGGAACCAAGAAGAGAGAGAGAGAGAAAGGAAGAGAAAGAGAAAAAAAAAAGTGGCACATATATATATATATATATATATATATATATATATATTAGTTTATTAAAAGTTTGTAAAAATAAGTTCTTATGTTCATTTGGATTCAATAACTTAGGCTATTATGGTTCAGACATTACATATATTAGGGTATTCCTACTTTCTGCCATAGAAATGCAGTTAACAGTTTTAAAAACTTTAAATTACTTGTACCAAAGCTTTCTTCTCATACTTATTATTGCCAGTTAAATAAAATATTTATACTCATACATATGTTTACAAATCATACTACACAGCAATGTAAATTCCTAGTTATACATAAATCATTGTGAAGAAAGCCATCTGTATTTTATATATCTGAACTGCTGCTTTAAAATATGTCACATGATAGTTTCTTCTAAGATATAATCATAATGATACTTGTGCTTGTCAGTTAGATAAGTCAAATGATTTATAACATTATATATGTTTAAATCATAAGTATTTATATACATTAATATGTTGCAGTCATGTAAGCTTTCAAAAACATGTGTATATATGTTTTACCTTCTATGCCTTCTAAAATATCTCACTTGCTTACTATGGCATACTGAATCATTTAAAATCATTATAACTTTCATATTTTATAAATTACATCTTAAATAAGTAAGTTGTTATAAAGAATAACTCACATTTAGATGTCATAAAGTTCGTTTTTCATCACAAAGTCGCATTTACAGCAGTTCTACTTCCTGGAACAGTGTTCTTCTTGAATCTGCACTGTGTCAGTGTGAATTCAGGGATCAAAGTTCAAAATGACTGCATTCAGCTTCTCTGCGTGTATTCTGAGTGTTGAAGCTTTTAAAACAACTCGAGGACACTGTTCACAAGGTAACCCACATCCCAAATTGTCTCCCTTAACATTCTGGTGGGAATTTTAGTAAATGCAAGTGACTGACATTCATTTAGTAATACAAATTAAACTAAACAGTGCTAAACCTTCGCAAAGTATTTTACAAGTCATTACAGTCTCTATGACAGTGAAACCAAGCCTACAGTTATTTAGCATATTATACAACTTATTTTTATATGCCCCATTTCATTTTCTCATACAAATCTTATTATATACATATATCAGTATTATCAGAAGCATATAACTGTACTTATAAGAGAGAAAGAGAGGGATAGAAAAAAAAGAAAAGAAAGAGAGTAGAGAAAAAAAAAGAAAGAGAGAGAGAAGAAAGAAAAAAAGGAAGCTACAAAGAGTATCTACAAAGAAATATTACTTGCTGTTTGTATTAATAAAGTTAAACATGAAACATATTACTTACAACAATTTTAGTTCTAATTATTTGCAATTATATCATGAAATATTATTTGTAATCATGTATAAGCAATAAAGTCATGGTATAATATTTAGCAACAGTGTTTAAACAGTATATATAGTTTTAATGAACTAATAAGTTATTATTTCACTTTTTCCATATTTTCATCATACTTCTCTCCTTGCCCTCCCCCACTCCTCACTAAATGCATAGTTTAAAAAGAATGCCATTATTTAAAACAAGAAGAGAAAGAAAATGTATCAAATTACTAACCTTAGGTCTCTTTATCACAAAGAGAAACAAGTTGATTGATAGCATGTTATTTGTTCCTCAGAGAGTTTGACTATTTATGAAACAAAAACAGTTCTTTGCACACAGAAAAATAACTTTGAATAAATCATTAAAATATTTGTGGCTTTCTGGAGATGCAGTAACTGTATTTGAAGAGATTAAGAGAGAAGGAGAAAAAAATATATAGAACATGTCATTTGTTTTTTAGTCTTTTTTGCTTCTCTGAAGTCTTCCAAGAAGTTCCTGTTGCCATCCTCTTTAACGAAGGACTTGCCCATTCCATATCTTCTATTTTATCTAATATTTTATTTTTTTTTAATATACAGCAAAGCAGAGTCCAAGTCTTCAAAAATTCTAGGGCCATCAGGTAAAAAGATTTTTAGTTTGGCAGGAAATAAAAGGTAAGTTTTGAACTGTGCTTTCTTAAGCTCTCTTATTAATGACAAAAAACTTTTCTTTTAGTTATTACCAAGGAAGAATAGTCATTGTCAAAACGCACAGTTGCCTCATTAATTTTAATAGGTGCTTTAGCCCATGCAGATTTTAATACCATCTCCTTGTCATAAGATGATAAAAATCTTACTATAACTGATCTAGGATACATTTTGTTAGAGTTAAAATTAGATAAGGACCTATGGGCTCTTTCAATACCAAAAGAAAATGCTTCTGACAAGTCTAAAGTTTTGGGAAGCCAAGTATTTAAAAAGGAAGTAATGTTGTTACCTTCTATATTTTCTGGCAGCCCAAAAATCCTGATATTATTTTGTCTAGATCTGTTTTCCAGGTCATCAAGTTTGGATTGTAGATGTGTGTTCTGCTTCAGCAAAAACTCAATGTTAATTTCTTCTTCCTGGATTCTGTTCTCCATATCATTAACAGTCTCTTCTATGCCTGTAATCTGAGCCTTCTGTTGTTGCAAGTCTTGATGTAACAAATCCATTTGTTTAGTAGTTTTTTCTATGAAGTTATCAATTTTAGTATCCAGTTTGTCCATTTTGGTTGTTAGTTGCTGAATAGTAGATATCAGAGACTGAAGCTCTTTCTTGATGCTGGAATCCTGAGTGTTTGCCTTACTGGAACTCATTTTGAACAGAGGTGATGAAAGAGAAATTTCCAAGATGATTTCTGACAGGAAAATTATTGAAATTTTCTTTCTTTTTTAGATATTATTCAAGAAACTGATATTCCAAACATATTTAGAAAGAAAATTATTTCATTAGTTGATTTTTAAAGTAATTATTTCCTGTCAGTGCAGTTAAGTTGGTGGAGCTGAAGAAATCTGCTGCTATCCTGTGTTCATCCTTGGCCATGCCCCCTCATGTTAGCTTTCTGAAGACTATTTGTGAATATTTAGAATAGTAAAGGGCATGGAACAGATCCCTGAAGTACCCCCAACAGAGACAGACAGAAAGGTGGGGGGTCTCATTTCCATTTTATAGCTCAAAGTCTGTTGGTGAGATAGCTAAGAGATGAATGGGACAGTCCTAGGGAGAATAGTTCATGAAAAAGGTATGGGTGTGAAAGTGTGAAAAATGCTTTTGACATGTCTAAGAAGAGGGAGTATACTTAGTTGAAAATTTTTTTTAGAGTTTCTGATTTCTGTTGAAGTATGGTTAGAAGAAGCATCACTGTGTTAGGGTATGTAGGGGGTTGAAGCAGGACTTGTGGAACTTGCTAAACTTTTTGGAAGATTTCAATATAATTTCAGTGTGGCAGAGTGATTTGATGTTTGCAGTTGATCTGGAGTTCTTTAGCAATACAGCAGGTTGTCTAGGCATGGGGGTGTATTTTGGAGATAAATGGTTTATGGTCCCCTTGCCAATATAGTGAGATGAGCAAATAAGGAGTGATATTACATTCTTGGAATAGATGCCTGGTTGACATCAGTGGTATAGCAGAAGCAGTTGGCCAAAGTTGAGTGGTTTTCTTTTCTGCAATGCAACAGTTGTTCAAGTGCTGACTAAGAAAACTTCAAAGGTAGAGCAAATGCCAATCTGGTGGTCCCCTACCATTAACAAACTCTACAACAGAAGGAAGAAAATATTGCAGTAAAAGGTGAAGTCTCAAGACTGGAAAAACTCCCTTATTAGCCTCAACAAAAAGTTGAGATCCCTCATAAAAACTTCTTAAGCTAGCTATAAAGGCAGAATTGTGGCAGACACTAAAAACAGCCACAAAGCCTTCTACAGTTTTATCAAGAATCTCCATGACAATACCCATAGTTGCTCTGAGTTACTGCACAATGGTACCTCCTATACTGAGCCAACAGGCATTGCCAACATACTGGCAGACAGATTCAGTGCCAACTTTACTCATCTATCCCCCCTAAGGGACCAATCACAATACCGGAAGAATGTCAGGCACCCAGCATTACTGCAGCACAAGTTAAAGCTGCATTGCCCAAGCCGAAGAACACAGCTTCCATAGGACCCAATAATATCCCTGGCTGTGTTCTACATGAACTACAAGGTGAAATGGCACCACATCTGTGTGCCCTGTTCAATCACATCCTCACCTCAGGCTTTGTCCCTACAGAATGGCACACTGCTACAATCATCCCTGTACATAAAGACTATAAACCCTGGAATTATTGTCCCATTAGCCTGATGAGTCTGATATGTAAGGCTATAGAGCATATCATCATGGACCTAACTAACAAGGATATAGGGAATGTCCAAACTCTGGATCCCACGCAATTTGGTTTTGTGAAGGGTAGATCATGTCTGCTCAACCTGGTTGACTTTGTTGAGTCAGTCCTCAGAGCTGTGGATGAGGGAAAGGCAGTTCATACAGCCTACCTTGATCTGGCCAAGGCCTTTGATACCATTCCCCACTGAGGAATTATTGATAGACTCACCAAACTAGGTATCAACCCCTATATCACTAGGTGGGTTGCAAATTGGCTCACAGCTCATACCCATACTGTGAAAGTAGCAGACTCTAAGTCAGACTGTCAACCAGTCATGAGTGGAGTCCCACATGAATTGGTACTGGGTCCTCTCCTGTTTGACATCTACTTCACAGAAGTCCAGGCCAACCCAGAGGGACTCTGGCTGACCAAGTTCACCAAAGATTACAAGCTGGAAGCCATTATTAACTCCCCATGTGATGTAGACATCCAACAGAAAGGCCTCACTGAGACCAATGACTGGTGTCAAAACCATGACCTTGAGCTTAATACCAACAAATGTGTCATTATTCCTTTGGGAAAAACTCAGTTCCCACTGATTACCACATTGATGGTAACCCAATGAACACTGAAGGTGTTATAAGAGATCTGGGGACATAGGTTGACAGCAACCTCTCCTTCGACCACCACATTGCCACTGTGGTCAAAAAGTCCTTCTTTGTGACATATCTCATTACCAAGGATTTTGCATCCAAGAAGAAAGAGGCCATCATCTCTCTCTACTCTTCCCTCATTAGACCATTCATTGAGCATAATGTCCCATTTGACATGTACCTCAATAAATACCTGCAACAGCTGAAAGGCCACAAGAGTACCTCATGAAGAGGATCCTAGGCCTTAAACACATGCCCTACATGAGCAGACTCAAAATACTCCATCTTTTCTCTGTTTCACTTGCAAAGCCATGTCTGACCCAGGCCTGTTAGAAATGTTACACCTAAAGAAATCCCAATCCCTCTGCACTGCAAGCTCCAGGGACCCCAACTACATTACCACAATCAACAGAACATGCTGGAGGGACAGGTTTGTAACCCAGACACTGCCCATGCTCTGGAATAGACTTCCCATACATATCAAGCAAAGAACTTCACTGACCCTTTTCAAGAGAAATCTTGATGAGTGTATGGGAAATAGAAAGTTCACCCCGGGGATCACTCCAGTGTCTCTACTTGATAGAGACACTGGGAATTAATGGCGGCATGATGCCAGACTACTTCTATTGGCTAGGCTTGTAAAGGGTCCAGGGCCATTGGCCTAGTACACACCTGTGAACCTATGAACCTGTTGCTAAAGAAATTAGTGTTACAGTGTTTAATGATTAAGTTGCCTATTTCAGAGCAGCATATTCTAGGCTCTTGCAATGTAATAGCTGTGAGTTTGTCACAATTTCAATTTGTGAAGGTTCTGAACAGCTGCTTCATGTGTAGAAGAGTACTCAAGGACTATTGAGAGACTGACTTACATTGCATGACATTTACTTCAGCAGTCTTGGTCTGCTTCCAAAAGGAATGCATATATGTCTGTTTTGTTTTCTTTAAGACAATTTGTGAGTGAGCTTAGAGTAGAAGATAGAGTTTGTCAGTTGAGTTGTTTGTGAAGTATGTTGTACATAGGTGACAGTTTAATTAATTATTGAAAACAGTTAAGGAGTAGCTCTGGCTAAATTTGAAGGATTGGTCAACTGGACATAGTATTGGCTAATTGGGAGAATGTTCAGGGTACAGGAGAGGTTAAGAGATTTACCATTAGAAAATCACATGCCTTTGTGGAGATTTTTGTTAAAGACATGTTAAAAGCTTACAGGAAGGTTGGTAATTCTGCTGAGGCTTATGTCTCAGCTTTAAATGTATTGTTTGTATACGGGGCTTTCAGAAATGGAAAGCTGTTAGGTAGTTTTAAGTAGGGAGATGTATGTATTACAGAACAGGCTGTACTTATCTGGGAGAAGGCATCTAATACAGAGCAAATGGGTAAGGCTCATCAGATTGTTTTAGTACATTATAGTGAGCTTCAGTTATATCCATTGAGGTGCAGGTTCATTTGGCAGCTGCTAGTCAGGGCTGACAGGAGTAAGGCAATTGTTTTTTTTTTTAGGGATGATAGGGTGTTATCCTTGAGCAAGTTTAATATGGTTTGTTAGGGTGTGGGGGTCTTTGATGGACTCAGTTTTCTTTTCTGGAGGTATCAGTGAGGTGGCAAGGTTCTCCTAACATTATTTTGATCCATTGTGGGAGGGGGTAATGATTTAGGTGCGATTTTAAAACTGCAGCTATTGCCAGTGATTATAATGGATTTATTACAGAATTAGTGTAGATACCCTAGTTCAAATATAGTGTGATCTTTTTTGATTCCTAGAGTGCTGGTAAATGAAGTGTTATTGAAGCTGCTCCTAAATTAGTTAATCATCAAGTGTCTAGGGTTTTGAGGACTATGGGTATAGTCATGTTGTATCATTAGGACTGGTATGATAAAAGATGCACTTTAGTATAAGTCAGATGCTATAAACCTGAGTGATGCTGGGCTTGGCCTATTTATCATGCATATTTTATTGTTATTGAAGGATTTGCTAAAGTGGAAATAGTCTGTGGCTACAGACTCATCGGTGGAGGGGCAATGCCTTCCGATCATAAACAGCCCCTTTACCTCATTTTTCTTCTTGGTTTTGGGTAATATGAGTGGTATTATACTGCCCTGGATAGAAAATTGCAAGTGAGTGGCTGGGTGTAACACTGCTGATTGTGTTGGCAGGTGAGAAAACTGATGCACTTGTTTCTTTGTAAATTAAGTTTAGAATGTTTGGTTATAGCTATTTTAACTCTATCCTTGTTAATTATGTAGTACATTCTTTAAAGCACTGTTGAGATTTTAATCAATAAATAGTCATAATTCCAATTTTGTGTCAGTGTTTTATTCAGGGGATTGGAGGAACCAGTGACATTTGCTAAGCAGTGTTATCTGTCCAAGATCCCCAATGTATTATCTGAGTTAAGGTGAGTTGGAGAGCTGGTTACAGGATAGGATGATTACGATTTTGTAGTTGGGATGGATCTTGTTTATGTTACACTTGGAAAAAGAAGTGAGGCAGTGCATGACATAGTTGGGTTGAAGTGTTAAGTAGTAGTATAACATATGGATGGAGCTAGCTTCAGTCTTTCAGTACTGTCAACTGTGAAGCCCACCCTCCCTCCTTCATTTTTCAATAAATGGTTGCAATTATTATTTTGTGTCAGTATTTTATTCAGGGGATTGTGAACACATAGTAGGATTGCTCTTCCTTCAAACTGTTATACTTTTAAATGAGTGCACAACTTGTCTTTTTGGGGTAAGGGTGTTGTCTGAAATCTTTCCATACCACACACTTTTGGTCTAGGTTCTACTTTAAACTGTTGTGGTCTGCATACCTAATATGTAGTTTAATGTAACAGTCTATGAATTTTGTTCTCGAAGAAAGAGAAGTTGTCCACACACACCAAAAATTGCACCAATTCAAAGAAGTTTTCAGTTTCTTTCAATTCATTCTTCAGTAAGAAAAACATATTTACCATTGCAGATGGATGTAGTCTACATACTTCAAGAGAATAATGTGTAC